>NC_031777.1:29803477-29804468 GCF_001522545.3 Parus major | reverse complement strand
AAGGGAATTTCCCACTTTTGTGTCTCCCAAGGTTCTGGAGAAGGGATTCCTGTGGTTTGGCCTCTCCCGAGGCTGCCCTGAGCTTTGTCCTAATTGCCAGGCTGAGTTTAAATCCCAAATTTGCTGCTTTAAGCCATCAGGCATCAGGATAAAGCCACAAATTCATCTCCAAGAATAAATCCAACCAATTTTCCTACCAGTAAAAAAACATTAAAGGCGGGATAATCCTTGTAGATGCTTGAGAAAATTCCAACCAAGTTGGGAATGGCCAAAAAATATACCTTTAAATAATTAATCATGATTAAAACTGGGCCTCAGCTTTAATTAGGAGGCACTTTCCCGGGATATCAGCAAGATTAAGAGGATTGCAAGGATTCCTCTTTCTCTGGAGTCAATCCAAGCTTTAAAGCTGGGAATATCCCAGTCAGTCTGTCCCAGAAATTCCAGGAATTCCTGGATTTCCGGCAGAGGAGATGACCTGGTTGTCATTTCTCTTCATTTCTTTCAGTTCCAATTAAAAAAAAATCCATATTTTGTTGTCTTTAGGGCTGACGTGCTCTGCAAATTCCCACAAAACACAATTTATAAATTTTCACCATTTTTGGGAGGGAAATTTTCACAAATTTTCTTGGATTTCTTTTCCTGGAATTTTCACTGGCTCTGTTTTTATAGGAAACTTCCAGACAAATATTCACAGCTTGAGCAGAAAAACAACTCCATTTTCCTGATTATGGCAGGGAATTTTAATCTTATC
Organism: Parus major; assembly: GCF_001522545.3. Lineage (NCBI taxonomy): Eukaryota > Metazoa > Chordata > Aves > Passeriformes > Paridae > Parus > Parus major. Next base: position 29,803,714 of record NC_031777.1, on the reverse strand, counting down.
TCTTTGTGAAAAGCTCATCTCCTGTTGTGCAAAAATGAAGTGAAATTAAAAATCAGCTCTGACAGCTCCAAAGGATTCGGTTCAAGTGTTCCCCACATCAGGATTTCCAAGGTAATTACAGGGAAAAATGAGACAGACTATTAAAAGATGCAATTTCTCTCCTTCTTGTTCCTTGAGCAAATTATTTGCAGAGCCTCCCACTCTTTAGAGCGGCTGAACAGCTCTCAGAGATCAGAA
>NC_031777.1:29783387-29803132 GCF_001522545.3 Parus major | reverse complement strand
ATGATAATGATAATGATGATGATGATGATGATGATAATAATAATAATAATAATTATAATAATAGTAATAATGTAGATTTTTAGGCTGATTTTTTCTTGATGTTCTTTCTGTGTTTTTATTGGGAAAGAAGCATCATCCCTAAGCTTTGCTGGGTTTCCCAGAAAATCCATTTGGATTATTATGGGATAAACACTGGAGAAATAAAACATAAAAATAAAAGGTTCCTGTCCCTCATTTATTTCTTCCCTCCCTAAACTCTCCCACAAGTTGAGTTGTAAAACATTTTCTCCAAAAGAGATTTTTAAATCCTCAGATCTCCTTCTCCAAGAGTTTTTCTGGGAAGGGCCAAATTGCCTGAAAAGAAGGAATTTTTCCCTTTTTTTCCTTTGAAATGTTATTTTAGAGCAGAGCAGCAAAGCCACGCAATGACCCCAAGAACCTCAGGACAGATCTGAGCCCACAGATCCCACCCTCGTTCTCCAGAATCTTGGAAAACAGAGATATTCCAAACCTCGCTCGTTTTTCCTGATGGAAAAACCACTAAGAATAGTGGGGAAAGATGAAATCCAGAATTAGAGCAGCAAGTTCATTTTTAGGCTTTTAAATCCACTTTTTTGGGGTTTTCCAAGCTCAAAGTCCCTTGGGAACTCCACAAGAACATCAGAATTCCATCATGGAATTCCAGGATGACTCTCCAAACCCCTCAACCCCAAAATTCCACCTCTACAGAGACAAATATTGCCCTAAAATCCACTTTTTTGGGCTTTTTAATCTCCTCTTTATGGGCTTCCCAAGCTCAACCCCCCTTGGGAACACCACAAGAACATCAGAATTCCATCATGGAATTCCAGGCTGAAACTTCAAAGTCCTTAAACCCAAAATTCCATCTTTGCAGAGCCAAAAATTGCCACCAAACCCCATTTTTTCAGGCTTTTAAATCCATTTTTTTTAGGAGAACCTTGGAAAACCAAGGGAAAGCTGAGACCTGTAAGGAAAGGGTTTGGAGGAAGTTGGGAAAAAATGAGTTTAAAGGTCTCTTCCAACCCGAATCATTCCAGGATTTACAGCCAGAAAATGGGAGCTGACAATGGGAAAAGGGCTCTCCAGGATGGAGCATCCTGGGTTTTTTTCAAGATAATCCTGCTTTTCCCACATCCCAGATTCCCAAACACAACAATTCCAGTTCCTGAGGAAAAACTCATTCCATGGTTAATTAGAACAAACACTTCCAGACCGATTTTTCCAGCTTTTCTGACCGCAGGCACACGCAAAATCCAAATAAAAAGGGAAAATGAGGATTTGTGGCACAACAAATTTAAATCCTGCCCTCCGTGTCCTTCCCAGGAAAAGGATTGTGAAGTAGAGAAATTACATTTTCCTCAATATTCATCCAAAACTGCAAAACCTGACTTTAGGAATATTAAACAAGACATGACAGCACCGTGGTCAACTCCAAATCTGATTTATCCCAGGGTTGATTTTTTTCCATGTCAGCAATGTCCAGACTGAAATTCTTGTCTGCCCATCCAATAAAAATAAAGAAAAAAAAAGGAAATTAAGATTAAAGGAAAAGCATTTGGCATTCTGGAAATGCTCCTGTGTTTTCCAGCAAAAGCTTCCATATTTTATTTTGGATATTTGAAGTGGCATCTTGGACAGCACTAATTTATAACGGGAGATTAAAGGGAAAAAACCTGATTTAGAGGGATGTTTCAGCTCTCTTATTCCAGGATTTTTCCTCGGAGCTGAAGCAGATGTTCCTGTTTCCTTAGACTGGGGTTGTTTTCTTTCCTTCTGGATCTGATATTTTGCTTCTTGGGTAAATATTTGTATTTTTTTCGATGCCAGGCTGAACAATCAGCATTTTTGGTTTTTAATGAAAAAGTGATTTAGCTCATTCTGCGATTTTTTCCCAAATAAAGTGCTCTGAAGTGAGGTGAAAGTGGCAATTCCAGCATTTTCTCCCAATTTCTCCTGGTAATTTCTTTCCCAGTTATCAAAATATTCCTTTAATTACGTGGAGTGATCCTTGTGCTGCCTCTTGCTGAACATTTTGGGAAGTTTTTATCCAATTCCACCACTTCAAAGGCTGCAATTAACCAGGAGAGCTTTGTTCAGTAACCCCTGCTCCCAAAATCCCAGCACTTCCCGCAAGGAATTCTCATTTCCCAGGGATCAGCTCTAGGTCAGGGTGTTTTTGTGACACACCATATAAAAAAATCTGCCTCTTCTGGTGCAATTATTGCATGCTGAGGTTGCAGAGGGAATTGAAAAAGTGGGAATTTTGAAATATCGGGATGTAGGAGCGTGCCAGGGTGTTCCATGAGGAATCCCAACCTGGATCTGTCCAGCCTCACCAGGAAAATGCCAATTCTGGGGAATGACAGGGGATGAAAATGGAAAAAGCTGCCAGAGGGTGGAATTCTGTGGGATATAGGGAAGGAATTCCCAGCTGGGAGGGGGGGGGAGAGCTTGGAATAGAATTCCCAGAGTAGCTGTGGCTGCTCCTGGATCCCTGGAAGTGTCCAAGGCCAGGTTGGAGCAGTTTGGGATGGTGGGGATTTGAGGATTTTTAATTTCCCTTCCAACCCAAACCAGTTTGGAATTCTGGCATTTTCCAGGCTGAGGCCTTGAGGGATAAAAGGACCATTTCAAACGAATCCAGGATATTTTTCCACCTAAACTGGAGGATACTTGGAAAGAACAATATCCCAACAACACCCAAATATTTTGTTTAGTGCTACAAATATAAAAATACAACAAAAAATTCTCTAAGTCACAGGAACGACCCAACTTCTCCACAGGTTTTCCCATTTTATCATTAGTGTGTGTTTTCCTTGGACAAAGAAATGCAGATTAAGAGGATGCACAACTCCCAGATCCTGAAATCCCCACCCAGCTCCCTGAATTCCCAAAAGAGCAACAGGAGAGGAGTTTTACAGCTGTCATTATTTGACATTATTTGCTGGAAAACTAAAGGACATTCTTGTATTCCTAGGGAAAAAAACAAACAGCAGGATTTAATTCCTACATGGATTATTTGGGGAGAGTTTTCCCAACTTTTCCAGGATCATAAGACATGCAGAGAGACAAGAGGGATGGCACGAGTTGGTTTTCCTGCTGAGGGTTTGGAAGATCCCTGTCCATGCCTGTTGCAGTTTTCTGGGAATGGGCAGAGCAGGGAGCAGGGAAAGGGAAGCTCCAGCTCTTCCTCCATGGGCTCCCAGATCCCTTCCCCCCAGAGCTGAGTCACTTAGATCATAAATTCCAACCTCACTTCCCAGTTACTATAACAACTTCATGGATTTCTTCTCTTTATTAATTACACTCAGCCCTAATCGGCTGCTCCAGGATCAGGAACCCCAGGAGAGCTTCCCTTCTCCCTTCTCCCTTCTCCCTTCTCCCTTCTCCCTTCTCCCTTCTCCCTTCTCCCTTCTCCCTTCCCCCTTCTCCCTTCTCCCTTCTCCCTTCTCCCTTCTCCCTTCTCCCTTCTCCCTTCTCCCTTCTCCCTTCTCCCTTCTCCCTTCTCCCTTCTCCCTNTCCCTTCTCCCTTCTCCCTTCTCCCTTCTCCCTTCTCCCTTCTCCCTTCTCCCTTCTCCCTTCTCCCTTCTCTTCTCCCTTCTCCCTTCCCTGTTTTCCCTTCTCTCTTCTCCTCCCTTCTCCCTCTTCTCTTCTCTTCTCTTCTCCCTTCTCCCAAAGGTTTTTCATTTCCAGCTCGCTCCCACATTCAGGTGCTTCCCTCAAGGATCTGCTGCCACAGAGATAAGGAAATGTTGATATTCCTCCCTTTGAAAACTCAGAATAGAAGGAAATGGGTTTTTTCCTCAAAACAAACAAGCTGCCCGAAATAAAACTGCAAAATCTGGGCCCTCAGCTGTTTTCCCGCAGCAAATGTGGAGCAGGGAACAGCTTGGAATCTAATCCACCCCAGCAGGGAGGGAATGAGCCCTCTGGGAGCAGAGCTGGGAGGCAGAGCCGGAGCAGCTGGAATGTGATTTATTGGGGCTGAGCTGCACATCCTCGGGTGTGAGAGGGAAACCTCTGCTGCTGGAAAAGGCAGCAAAGGGCGGCTCCAGGCCAGTCCCGAGGTGCTGCAGTGAGCACAGTGTGTCCCTGTTGTTTTCCTCTGGATTAGCTTTGGAGCTGGAGAGCTGAAGGGACAGCTTTACCCCAGAGAACAGAGGGATTCCCTTTCCTTTAATTTCCTTTTCCCTTCCCTTCCCTTCCCTTCCCTTCCCGCACCTTCCCGCACCTTCCCGCACCTTCCCGCACCTTCCCTTCCCCATAGGATGGGAAGGGATGGGGAAAATGGAAACGTTTCCTCAGCCTGGAGAGCAGGGAAGGGGAACAGGGAAGGGGAACAGGGAATGGGAACAGGGAATGGGAACAGGGAATGGGAACAGGGAAGGGGAACAGGGGAAGAGGGCATTTCCTGCTCCATTCCCACAGGGATCAAACAGCACTGACCCCATGGAATGACACAATTCCAGACTGCTTTGGGTTGGGAAGGACCTTCAATCCCATCCCATCCCACCCAGCCATGGCAGGGACAGCTCCCACTGTCCCAGGCTGCTCCAAACCCATCCAGCCTGGCCTTGGGCACTGCCAGGGATCCAGGGACAGCCAAAGATCCTCTGGAAAGCCTCAGCTTTCCCCTCAGTAAGGAATTTCTCCCCCTCACCAAATCCCTCCCACCTGAATTTCCTCGGCTTGGGAACAGCCTGTGCCTCCTCACAAATGACTGCAGGTCTCTGATGGAAGTTTTGGCAGATTCCCAGAGAATTTATAAATGAAAATTCCAATATCATTTGATCCATTTATTTTTAGGAATGTGTCTCTTGCTCTCTGAAAGAAAATAAAGTCCCACTTCAAATTCCAGCCCCAAAAGATGGAAACCACTGGGTGCAGTGCAGAACCTGGACTTCCTGCAGCTGGGATGGCTCTGGAATGAAGCAATCCTGCTCTTTTCTCCACAGAATTCCCCAGTTTTAGGCCTGGAATGCAGAACCAAACTCATCTGCAGGATCATTTTAACCCCCAGCCAGATGGAGAACACTCCTTTCCCCCTCCTCTGCAGAAAAAGAGGATCTGAGCCCACAGAATTCCAGCTGGGAAAGAAGCCCTCTCCAGATATTTCAGACTTTAAAAAATCATGGAAATGACGATTTGATTCTATTTCCAGTGTGAAAACCCTCGCTGCTTTAGTCACCAAGTCACAGATAAACACAGGAGGAACATTTTTGTGCTGCCTCCAATTTTTTCCCGTCTCAAATGACAAATTTCCATGAATTTCATCCCTCTGATTAAAGAGCAGTTGTTACACACCTACAAATACCCTTTAAAAACCCATCAGTGCAAGCACAATTCCAAAAAAAAATAAATTCATGGAAGTGTGGATCTGAAATTCAAACCCAAGCAGCTGCAGGATTCCCAGCATCAATCCAGACTTGCACAATATCAAGAATAAAAACCAAAATAGCTTTGGTTTCCTGGAAAGTTAAAGAGAATCTGGTTTATCCAAGTAAAAAATGTCGGAATTGCTGTAGTGGGAAGCAAACGGGCAGCACCAAATTGGTGTTGGATCCATGAGACAGCACAGGATGGACCAAAAAAAAGGAATAATTCAACAACTCTGATGAGTAAAATGGGAAAAGGAATAGCCAGGAATATTCCAGGAATAGCCAGGAATATTCCAGCTTGATCATCCAGGGAAATGGGAATGATCCAGCTGATCATGGGAAGGGAAAAGGGAATTTTGGGGGATTGGCTGCCATTCCATGAGAGGACTTGGGGAGATTTCTCCTGCTTGTTCCTGTTTTGTAAACAAACAACCCCAAAAATGCCACCTCCGTTTCTCCAGCAAAATCCACACCAGGAACACACCTGAAATCATGGAAAAAATCCAATATTTCATCCAGGAAAACTCACCAAAGCTTCTTAAAAGTCAGGAAGAGTCTACTCAAAGGTAAATCATCATTTTTTAATCATAAAGCTTCTCTGGTTTTCCATGAGTCCAAATAAATCCCTTATCCTGCACTTAGGAAATTCCTCCTGAATTTTCCTACACAGTCCTGACTCGAGGAATTAATTACAATTATTTTACATGACAGGAGTCTTGCACTAAATATATTTATGCTGAGAGTGGGTGATAGAAAAACAAGGAAAGATGAAAAAAAAAGTCTTTTTCTATTTCCTTTCAGTGCCTGTGGATTATTTTTACCTTTTTTTCTAAAAAAAACAAATAAATGGATTTCTGGGAATATGGCTCCAGAAGGAAATGAAAAATTAGGTGAAATAAGTGTTTATAGTTCTTCTGCCTGACTTGATTTGAACACTGCCTTGTTCCTGCTTTTCTGGGAAAAAGACATGGAAAAACTTCCATTTTTAATGGAATTGATTCATCAGTGACCCACAAAAATCCCATGATGTTCCTGTGGCTCCTGCAGGAATAAGGAAAACGGGAAAAGCAAGGGCCCAGTTCTCCCCCAGAACTGGACACACACCAATAACACATCAAACAATGCAAGAACAGGCAGAGATTTCATGGATTCTTTAGGAAAGTGCAGGGAAAGGGGATTGGAATAGGAATTTGGGATGAATTCCAGAAAGGAAATGCAGAATTGAGAATTGAATGCAGAGGAAAGAAAGAAGGGAAAGAAACAGGCCCACAGAAACAATTGAGGAATATTCCCTTCTCCCAGCTTGGGAAGAACCAGTGGGAAAGGGCATCCCAACAATCCTTTTGGATGAATAATTATGGCAGGGGGAGACACTTTTCCTGGAGTTTGCCATGAGGAGCCTCTTTTGGAATTGTCCAGACAAGAGCCTGCCATGGAATCATTGGGATCAGCAGTTCCCCCATGGAACCCCAGCTCTGCTCCTCCTGCCCCGAAGCCACTCCTCTCTCCAAGGATAATCTGGGACAAGCTCCCTGCTTTCCTCTGAGGATCCCAAAAGATCCACACAGAGTTTTCCACCGGGAAGAGCAGCACCTCTGGAAGGAGCTGGGAATCCAAGTCTCCAAGAACATCCCACATCCTGCTCTGCTTTTCCTGCGCTGTCCCTCATTGCTGAGATCCTGGAGATGTCTCTCTCCAAGGATAATGTGGGACAAACTTCCTGCTCTTCCTAGGATCCCAAAAGATCCACACAGAGTTTTCCAGCTGGAAGAGCAGCACCTCAGGCAGGAGCAGTGCTGTGGTTCCAGGCTCTCCACATCCTGCTCTGCTCCTGCCCAAGCTGGTGTTCCCGGGAACTCAACCACCAGCAGCCATTCCCAGATGGAATTCCTGGGGAATCCTGTGCTGCTCCAGGGACACTTTTCCAATGTTAAATGGGATGGTTTTTCCTCCAGAGAGGAGTGGGCTGACCCCGGTACCACCAGCCCTGGGGGATTCCTGATCAGTATTCCCGAGCACGCGGTGCATCCCGAGAATCTGCTGTTCCTTGGGCACAACCCCACCACACAGAAACCCTGAGGGTTTCCAGATATCTCACTCTGATCTCCTCCTCGAGAGCTCCAGCGCTGCTGGATCATTTCAGCTGCTGCTCTCAGGAACGGAGATCCCGAGGATTCATCCTTTTGGATTCCTCTCTTCCCCAGGTTCCTGCCCCCACTATTTATATTTATTCCTGCACCCTTGGAAGTGTCCCTGTTGTAAGGAGCTCCTCTCCAGATTTATCCCCCACGTTTCCCGAGAGCTCTGGCAAACCCAGATTTTCTGTGCTGTTTATTCCAGTGGGATCCTGTCTGTAGCTTCCTCCAGCAATTGCTGAATTACAAAAGCATGAATGGGACAAAAATCAATGGCAAGAATTTATTTTTCCATCGGAGCACAGTCCTAATCCTTCCCCAAAGCTCAGGAGGGATTTTTATCCCTCGGTGCCCATCCTGCAAGCTGCAAATATTCAACCCAGATCCATGGGAGTGACTCAGAAGCTGAGCTTTGTTTAGCAACAAGGTTAGGGAAGGTTCTCTTCCATCAAGGGAAATTTATCCCTTTTTCTCTTTACATTTCAGATTTTAAGCACCAAAGCTGATTCCTGCACATTGAAGAAAACTCCAATGAGTCTCCGGTTCCTTCTAAGCTCCAGGCAGTGCCTTTATTTGCCTCAGCTCCCAGAAGAAACACAATTCCTTGGATGTGCTCACAGAGGAGCCCAGGCAGAAACAGAACTGAAAATCCACTGGTTATTTACTCCAGCAAAGGGTCAACTCCTTGTTTCCAGCTTCAGAACCACTGAAATAAAAGCACATCATCCCAAAAATCCCGAGGAGCAAATCCCCTGGCAGCTCCACTCAGCTCCCCTGTGCCACAAACACGCAGGGATGGTTGTTCCCACAGCAGGAGATTCCCTTTGGATTTAGGAGAGCTCAGGTGAATTCTCTGGTTTACAACCCCCCCTGGCATCAGTTTATTCGCTGTTCCCTCTCTGCTGTGCTTCCCTGGCTCTCTGCAGTCTCCAAGGCTGGGCTGTTTCCTTGGATTTATTTTAGCTGACCTCCCTTTCCCCTCTTCTCTCTTCCTACACTTTCTCTTGTAGCACAGCGAGCTCTGCCCGTTGTTCCACAAGATCTGCCTTGAAACAGTGAAAAAAAACATCCTTTTATTGCCAACATTCCCTGTCCTACTTCCTGCAGGCCGGGAATGAGGATGAGGAGGGAGCAGCACCCGGAGGAGCGTTTGGTGCCTTCATCGTGGTCCTGAGCTGCTCCCCAACACCTCCTGCACAGGAGGCAAAGCCTGTGCCAGGATCAGCAGCTGCTCCCACCAAATCTGCTGCCAAAATCAGGTCAAACGTGGGGAATTATCCCCCAGCAAATTAATTAGAGAGCAAACAAGGCTGAGTTAACTCTTGAACAGCTCAGAGGAACGTTCTCAACAGCTGTGTGCAAAGGAATATTCCAAATATTCCTCCAAAACCACCCATCGGAGCAGAGCTCAGCTCTCCCACAGAACAGAAAACCCCTGGGAATTTAAAGACCAAAATTCATCATTTTTCTGGTGTCCAGCCCTGAAGGTACCAAGTTTTATCATTTTACCCCAAATAAGCAATTTTTTTCTCCAATTTTGCTCTATAAAATCTCTCACTCCATGCAATATCTTTGCTCCACACTGTCCCAATTCCCAACCTATATTTTCAGCACTGCCAAGATTGTCCTTAACTTCTCCCAGGCCCTGGATCTGCCTTGGTTCCACTTCATCCTCATTGGTAAAAATATTCACAACCCTCTTTGCTTGGCTTCCAGAGAGGAGAGAAATTCAGGAGAGAAAATGGATGGAGGAAAGGAAAAAAATCCCACAATCCACACACAAAACTCCACGTGGACAGAGGGAAAACGGAGAAACAAAGGTATAAAAAAAAGGGGAATTTTCTGACTTTTCCTCCCCTGAGTTATTTATAAACAAAGTGTATCCTTAAGTGGCCAAACATGAGGAAAAGCTGAACTCAGGGTGTACAAAATGACATTTTTTAAGTACCTGAATAAGCAGGGATTTAATCCAGCCTCATCCTCTAATCTATTTTCTCATCACTGCCAGCAGTGCCAGATGCTGCAGCAGAAAGTGCAGGAATTCCACGGGAGGCAAACATGGAGTAATCTGCTCTCCCAGGAAGTTCCCTCAGTTCTCAGACTGGTCTAAAACACAAAGGATAAACCATTTTATCTTTTCTTCATTGTTCTCTAAAAATTGCCTTTTTTTCCCTTTGCAAAGTTTCTCCTGTGATTGACAGGAATTATTTTGGTAAGTTTTGTGTTTCAAGAACACTCTGGCAAATGGGTCCTCAGTCTAATTAGACATCTAATAAAAAATGAAGTTAAAAATTAAACACAAAGGCTTGGATTTTTCAATTTTACTGCATAACCACGAGAAAAGTTCTTCATTTATTTTCTCTGTATCATTCATCAAGCTCTTTCTAAGATTTTAACCTGAATAATGGCAATATCCTTGAATTATTTGGGATAGGAAGGGCTCACAGATGAATGGAACACTCAGAGAAGCACAGCCTGGCTTTCCCTGCATGTCTTAGCAGCAACAGGATGGTAACAATTTGTTCTCTTTTTTTGGTAAAAACCTGCTTGAAGCTGAGAGCTCCTTTCAGAATTACAGAAATTCCACTGAAATTCACCTAGCCCAGCTCAAGCATCGCCCTGCATCACCTGAAACCAAAGCTCTGCTGCAGCAAGGAGCCCAAAGTGAGGCAGAAAAATTGTTTTCATTCTTAAAACTGAGGGAAAAGGGGGAAAAAAACCCCCCAGAGCATGAGTAATAACATCAGGTTAAAATCCTGTTCCTTCAAAGCAATATTTCATATAAATATCCACTCATTTGTTTGCAACAGGCGTCAAGTTTAAGGGAGTTTTTTCACCTCATTATTTGTCCTACACCTTCACATTTTTTTTTCCCATCTGCCAAGTCTGTATTTATCCCACTCCCATAATTATCCAATTTTATTTGCAGAGGGAACCATATAAGGCTTGAAAATTGGAAAAGACAGGCACTTAATTTAAAGAAATAAAGGTGTTTCCAAGCACTGCTTTGTCACTATTTTTCCCAAATGCTTAAAATTTCCCACATTTCCCCAGGGACAGCTCCATGTGGATCATTCCAAGGAAAGGATGTTTGGGTAAAACAAACCATTCCAATTAAAAACTGCCATTTTAGGCAGGATTTTCCAGCTCTATCCGTGGCTATCCATTTCAAATATGGAAATTCCAGGGATTTGATTGGAATGACTTTTTAAAGGAGCCTTGTGTTCCCAGAGACGATTACTCAGCTAATCTGGGTTAAGCTCCCTGATGGATAAATCAGGATTTGAATGCTGAATAAGGAGAGGTTTCCATGTGACGTGGGAAGAGCTGGGAAGTAAATACAGAAGTGGTGGAGAAAAAACCTGAATATGTTTTTGGAAAAAAACAGCCAAAAAGGTTTAATATCATCCTTTGTTTCAGCTTCACATTAAGGCACTGCACTAAAATTTATTTCCTGGAATCTAAAATGTCCAAATCCGAGAATGAAGTAGGATACAGCTGTTCCTGGAGCACCTGAGCAGGCACAAGGAGACATTAAAATAGATGAGATGACAAGAGAAACGGAGAATTCCAATGAATAATCTGCCAGGAAAAGCACTTGTTGTGCTAACAAGCTTTTATTCCAGATGATTTATAGATCACAGATTTCTTCATAACCTCTTTAACCATCAGTTCCCTCTCCAGAGCTGATAATGAGGGACACTACAAACGAGCATCTCTCTCATGGTGGCCTAAAAAAGTTCCCTGTTCCCCTGGATTTATGACCTGCAAATGCAATTATTCAGTTTATTCACTGCTGCTTCTTATGGATACCAGGATTCCAGAGGAAAAAAAAATAAAAGGTATTGTATGGATTCTGCTGGAAAGAGTCTCACACAGGAGAGATCTACCGGGAATTCTCTCTTTAGTGGAGGATGTCTTGGGATGTTTCCTGTAGCAACAGATGCTGAGCATCACACAAAACAACTCTGTGCCCTCGTGGCTCCATCCCAGCCCCAGAGATCACAGCGAACACCTCGTTCCTCAGCAGAATTGATTTTTAACTCATCAACCTCCACCTGAGGAGGGGGAAAAGCTCCTCTTTGTGGAGCCACACCAAGGGAACAGCTCCCAGATCCTCTCTGAACTCGCAACTCCCACCAGGCTCCGAACTGGGAAAAGGAGGCTCAGGAAAAACAAACTGACTCAAAGCACATGGCAGGGAAATGATGCAGAGGAAATGTCTCCGGCACAGGAGCACCGGGAGGGCTCATCCCACCCGGAGTTCCGAGGATCCAGGCTGCAGATCGCTGCCGAGGTTTTTGGGATGGGGCTGGGCTGTCTGGGAAGGGGAATCCGGCAGGGCAGCCCCCATCCCACGGCGCTGGGAAGGCGCAAATCCCGGGAATGCGGTTGTGTGGAACACGGTGCTGCCACACGGCAGCCTCAGCACGGCCAGGAGAAAATGAGCGATCCCAACAGAAACCCGAGGCAGAAAGAATACAGGCAAAAACAGAGGTGAAATAAACATATACACAGAAAACCTGCAAGGTGCAGAGAGCGCAGAAATCAAGTCATTTTTAAAAACCGATTAAAGTGTATATCCGCTCTCTGGCAAACAACAACCCTTGTTTGTTCGGGATTTTTTATATTTTTTGTTTTTTTTTTTCTTTTAAGGCCATGTGATTGCCCACGACAAAACTTAACTGGGGCCACGCAAACACCCCACAAGTGAATCGGTGCTTGGGCTCCATCGGCCCCGGGCACGGAGCGGGACCCACCGGGACCCACCGGGACCCCCTCAGGGCCGGGCAGGGCCGGGTCCCCTCACAGCCCGGAGCCGCCTCAGCCCCGGCCCCGGGCGGCGGCCGCGGCCCCACAGCCGGGCAGCGCTTACCTTCGCCGGCGGCTCCGGGGGCTCCCCGCAGGTTCTCCTCCGGCTCTCCTCCGGTTCTCCTCCGGTTCTCCTCAGGCTTCCCTCGGGCTCCCGCAGCCCCTCAGCGCTCCATGGCCCCGGCGCTGGCGGCGGAGCGGCGGCCGTGCTTCCCCGGCGCTGCGGAGCGAGCGGGGCCGGCCCCGCGGGGAGCGCCGGCGGCTCGGCTCGGCTGCTCGCCCGCCTTCCCTTCGCTCCCCGCTCCTCTCCTTCCCTTCCTTCGCCCTTCCTTTCCTTCCTTTGCCTTTCCGCCCCTTCCTTTCCCTCTCCTTCCCCGCCTGCTCCTCTCCTTCCCTTCCCTCTCCGGTGTGCGCTCCTTCCTTCCCCTCACGGCTCCGCTCTCCCCTCACGGCTCCGCTCTCCCCTCACGGCTCCGCTCTCCCCTCACGGCTCCGCTCTCCCCTCACGGCTCTGCTCTCCCCCCACGGCTCCGCTCTCCCCTCACGGCTCCGTCCGTCCCGCCCCGCTCCGTCCGTCCCTCCCCCGCCGCAGCCCCGGCCCCGGGTCCCCCCCGGCCGGCTTTGAGCCAAGGCGAGCTCCGGGAACGGCTCTGCAGAAAATCCAGCCAAATTCCAGCCTGGATGGGGCTGTGAGCAACCTGGGCTAGTGCGTGGCATCGTTTGCCCGTGGAAGGGGTGGGATGAGGGGAGAGCTGAGGTCCCTCCCAACCCAAACCGGTCTGGGATTCCAATGAGTCAAACACAGATTGATCGGGATCGGTGCATCCATAGGGGCAGAGAAGAGAGGGAAAAGCAGAAGTCTCCCCAGGGAATGTTGGCTGGAGCAGAGGACACTCCACACCCGGGGGAAGCAGAAGGAACAAACCACGGGGCACAGCTGGGCCAGGCTGGGATGGGATTTTGGGGAGGCCCTGGCAAACACAGGAGATGCTCAGCTCGAAGGTTTAATGTCAAATGTCACAAAACCCCAAACACCCAGCAGATAACGGGTAATTCTCTTTATATGGTTTGTCACTTCTGTTTCATCCTAAACATGAGATCTTTGGGTGTTTGATGTCCCCATCAAAGGCCAAGTTTCTGGAGGAAAACACGAAGATTTGGCTCACGTGGTAAAAGAGGAATTTTCTGGTCTTCAGGGCTGAGGAGCAGCATTTGAAAGGTTTAAAGAACCCACATCAATTCCCCAAAACCTCAGAGTCCAGCGGGGAAAAATAAAATCTATTCATTATAAAACCTTCTAAATGAAGAGTTAAACTGGTTATTTGTGGATGACACACAACCCTTTGATTTTTTCCAGGGATTCATGACTGCAGCCTCTGAAAAGTGCACAGAAGGCTGCAGTGTTGGGATTCTTGCTCAAGTCCCGTCCCGTGGCTCAATATCCCACAGACCCACAGACCAGACCGCAGTAGATCTCAATAAAACACTCTTTATTTGACAAAATAACAATATTGAATGAAAGTTCTGTGCCACCTCATCATACAGAGAAAAGATTGTCTGTCCAACTCAGTAAAATTAAGAGTTAATAATTTATGGAGAGATTTCTATAACATACAGGAGTTTATTTTATTTTAAAATATAAAAGTAATTATCTATCAAATTTCAACATGCAAATACCATTTGACAACATTTGGGCTGCAGTGAGGAGAACCAAGGTGAATTTTTGTCTCTCTCTGCTGCCTTGGACCAGGAATCTGCTCCAGAGTTTGGTGTGCAAAGGTGTTAAACTTGTTAAACTCTGTGAAACTCCACAGAGAAGTCACGGCTGCAAGCCTTCCCTGGATTCCAGGTGTAAACCCTGTGGTTTAGGCTCAAGCAAATCTTTGGAATATTTAGGAGTTGTCTCTTATCTGTAAGCACTGAACACAAATTAGGGCAGGATACAGAATTCCCAAACACCTGAAAGAAACTCTGCTCTTCCAGGCTACGAGGGCAGGGAAATCCAAACGCTGCTCTTGGTCATTCCCAGCCTTCAGGCAGCACATCCAAGCTTTTCAACTCCCTGGCAACAGGAGAGATCAGCAATCCTGATTCAGGCAGTGAATTTCAGAGCCACGGATGCAATTCCAGAGGCTGGGAACAGCAGCAGAGCTTCGCCCTGCTGGGAAGGACGGGGCTGTGTGCAGCCTCCAGGGTTCATCCTCTCTTCCCTGATATTCTCCTGGAATGTTTGGATGCTGGGAGGGAATGCTGAGAGCGGGAGGATGGAATGAAGGAACTCCTCAGAGCTTGTGGGCTCACATTACTCTTCTCTCCCACTGCTGAGTCTGCCAAGCCAACTCCAAGGAGTCATTCCTGGCACTGAGATACTCCAGAGGTCCTGAGCACTCCTGATCCACACCACAGTGAATCCCGAGAGCTGCAGCACTCCCTGCCCTGCTGCAGTTACCAAATGCCACTCACAGGCACCGGTTTTTCACTATTGAGAAGCTCTGGCCATCCCAAAGGGTTTGATATCCATAAATCCTTTCTGGGAAAAGGTCACTTTGCCCAGCCCTGTGCACTCCCTGCCTTTGTCCTTCCCACGGCTCTGAGCTCTCAAACACGCAGCAGTAGCACGCAGGAGCTCTGAGGTCATGTTTGAGGTCTTCTTTAAGGTCCTTTTCAACCCAAACCGTCCCGTGATTCTGTGAAATCCTGGAGATTTTTGGTTATCCAGCTTCTCTTCCTGGCCAAACCTCCCATTCCTGGGAGACTCCCCAGGGAAGCTGCCCGAAGGCAGGAGCATCTCTGACAGCACAATTTGGGGCCAAAAGGGGATGCAGGAATTCTGCGGGCAGTCAGAACTGGACAGCTCCCTCAGCAGGCGGGAGCGAGGCACCTCCTCTCTCTTCCCAACTTTTAACCTGGGATCCCGCTGCCTTCCACACGGGAATTCCCAGGATAATGCACAACGAGGCTGAGGCTGCTCCCTGAAGGGGAACATTCCCTTCTCCGTGTTCCTCTCCTGGCAAGGTCCCAAAACCAGGCAGGGGATGAACATTTGTAGGTGAAGCTTCGTGTTCCAGAGCTCTGGAGGGACAGGACACAGGGAATGGCTTCCAGAGGACAGGGCTGGATGGGATCTTGGGATTGCAGGAATTGTTCCCTGGCAGGGTGGGCAGGCCCTGGGATAGAATTCCCAGAGCAGCTGGGGCTGTCCCTGGATCCCTGGCAGTGCCCAAGGCCAGGCTGGATGGGTTTGGAGCAGCCTGGGACAGTGGGAGGTGTCCCTGCCCTGGCAGAGTTTGGAATTAAGTGGGGTTAAGGTCCCTCCCAACCCAAACCATTCCATGATTTTTTTTTTTAAGTGCCAGCACCACATAAATGATGCACAGGGATCACTTTGGGCAGTAACTCAGGAGGATTTTTGGGATTCATTGTTGACACGGAGTTCTCACCAGTCCAGGTGATGTTTTCCCCATTTCCCTGTGATTTGTGACCATTCCTGTCCCATTATGGTGCAAGATTTCCACATTCCCAATCCTCCAGCCAAAAAAAAAAGCTGGCTGGTGAGAGAAAGAGTATTCCCAATATTCCTGAGCCCTTCCTTAGAGCTGAGCAGTGGAGGGATGGTCCAGCTTTGTTTCTGGAAAGTAAAACAGTCTCAGGATCAGACCTGAGGATGTGGATCCTGTGGGGATTTGTTTTCTCTACTAGAAAAAAACGACAGCAATGTTTGTGGGAGAGAGGCTGGGGGAAAAGTCCAACCTCCTAAAATAGGAAAACTGTTGCACTCATTTCAGTTTTTCTCCTGAGGAGTCTGAGAGGGGAAGAAAAGAGAAATAAGCTGGCAGATGTCTGTGGTTGTGTTGAATGCACTCAGATCCTTGGGTGATAAATGTGGCAGGAGAGCTGGAACAGAACAGGATAAATGGATTCAGTGAGGTCCTGTCAAAGGATACATTTCCCATAAAAGCAGGAAGGGAGCAGCAGGAAATGTGTTTGGAATGAGAATGGCTGATATAAACAGAACAGGGTCCTGGTTCCTGTGCCCTCCAGCACCCCCAGGGCAGCCTCAGAACCTCCACTGACACCATTTTCCATCATTTTCTGGGTTTACTCTGGACTTGCTGCCCTCTTCCCCTCCTCCAAAACCCCTCTTTTAAAGGTGGACTGGGAGATTTCTTGGCACTGCCCCCACCAAGCAAAGCCAGCAGCTGCCCACAGGATTTTTTCCCCTCTGTGCCCTCAGCTCATCAATCCCAAATATCTTTGTCATCTTCCCTCTTCCATAAAGAGCTTGGTGCCAGAAAAAGGGATTCAGGTGAAAACTGAGGGAGGCTGCAGATTTTTGGGAGATTACTGGGACAGGATGGAAACAGGGAAAGGAAACAAATACCCTGGATACTGTAAGAGATCCGTGAATTAATGAATTAATTGGGCAGAATTAATGAGTGCTTGTGCTCCCTTCTCTGTCCTTCCAGCTGAAGGAGCTGAAGAAGATCCTGGATATCAAATAAACGGGAATTAAATGGGATATAACAGATGCTGGAATCCGGCAGTGGAATTTCCCCTCCCCATTTCATACCAGGAGTAGAAGAATTGTTGGGTTTGATATCAAGAGGGACAGAGAAGCTGAGCAAGGAGGGAATGGGTGCAGGGCATTCCACCCCTCCTTTGCTTCCTGCAGCTTTATTAGGGATTTATTTGGGAGAAGTGCGTGGAGCAGCAGCTGTGCAGTGAAGGATGTGCTTCCCACCTCTCCAAAAATCCCATTGGGAGTTGTGCAGGAGGTTTTTCACTCTCAGGAGTGGCTGAGGAGGCTGCTGTGGATTCCCAAATCCTGCATGGGAATGGATAAACAGCGTGGCTTCCCAAAAATAGACCAACCCAGCCTTCTCAGGAAAAGGGCAGGAACCACTGAAGCTTTTTATTCCTTTGAAAATGCTGGGCAGCTTTTAAAGGCAGACACTTCCCTGGAGCAACGCCAGGGCTGGAATGGAACCACTGGAATTTCTCATCCATAAAGCAGCAGGCAGGTGCAGGAGATGGGAATTGGGAAGGATTTGTCACAGCCCCAAAACAACGAGGCTAATTCCATGGATGGTTCCTCCTTCTGAAACAAACCTGGAAACCCAAATATTTTGGTTAAAGACAACAGCAAGGAACATTGCAGCACTTCCTGGGATGTGAGGCTGAGAGCTGAGATTCCAAATTTTCTCTGTAGCCTGGGCTTTAGGTGGGAGGATGGGCATGAATCCTTAACCATGGGCATCATCCCTGACAGAGCTGGGAAGTGCTGGATGCTCTGGAAAAAAAACATGGAACAGAGCACAAAAAAATATCAGCAGGAAGGTGGATTTGGATTATGTTGTACCTGCTGTGGAAAAGCTGGATGTTCCCACTGCCTCGGCTTTCCTGGCAGCCCCAAAGGTGCCACCAAGGGATCAGGTGTTGGCTTTAGCAGGAAAGACAGGAAAAGGTGGATTTTCCAGGCAAGGAATTGAGAAAGGAAGAAGATTCTGTCACTTTTCTCCTGTGCTGCAGCTTCCCCGGAGCAGCACAAGCTCCTCACTGCTCTTCCTCCCCCTCAGCACCAGCCTGGCAGACACAGAGCTGACTCATCCCACCGAGTTCTTTGGGAGCATCCCAATCCCTGGGAGGGTCCAGGAGGAGCTGTGGGTCAGGGCTGAGCTGCTGGGGAATATTCTCCTCTCTGCTGCCAGCCCTGAACCCACAGCTTGTCCCCAGCCCAGTTTATCCAAGTGGAGGAGGATTTGTGTCTGGAAGTTGATGAATCCTGGGAATAAACAGCCACTGAGATTATTCATCCTGCAAAACAGCCAAGGCTGGAAGGCCCTTGGATTTGGTGAAGGAAGCAGCTCAAATTTTGTCTAAATAAACACAAGTAACACATGAACAGATAGAAGTCCTGACATTAAAGCTTGAATTCCTCATGGAATAGGATCCTGGGATAGTTTGGGTTGGGAGGGACCTCAGGGATGATCCAGTCCCCCCTCCATGGGCAGGGACACCTCCCACTGTTCCAGGTTACTCCAACCTGGCCTTGGACACTTCCCAGGGACAGGAAATCTGTGCCAGGGCCTCACAGGGAGAGTCTGGGAGGTGCCCAGGGAAGGGATTTTCCTCACTGTAAAGAGCTGAGTTAATTCACATCACTTCCCTAAAACCACACCAAAGCAGTGGCCACAAAGATTTTAGCCTCTAATCCTGGAATTGGTATTTCTGGAGTTGGAAAAAGGATCTCAAATTGGCAGGAAAGGTTCCACTGTCTTTTTGCCTACAAAGAAAAAACAAAACAAAACAAAAGAGCAGATTTTTAAACCAACAAGAAACCTTTCTGTGTTTTAGCCTGGCAAGCCTGGCTTGTGTTTCTGGGTGCTGTCATCACTGGAACGGTCTGGGCAGGTGACACAAAGCAGAACTTGCAGGGAAATAATCTTCAGATCTCCTGAATTTCCATCTGTGCAGTTTTAACCTCCCTGTTTCAGCCAGACAGGCCACAGAGCTTGGAGGGGTTCAGGGCAACCTCTCCCAGCTCCAGGCAGGGAGTTGGATTGGAGGCGTCTCAGGGATGAGGGCAGGGCTCCTGCTTCCACATCCAGCAGATGAGAAAAAGAGAAAAAGGCTCCCACAGTTATAAAACCATCGAATCTTGGAATCAATCATCTTGGAAAAGTCCTCTGAGACCATCAAGCCCAATTGTTTCCCAACGCTGCAAAGGCCAGCACTGCCCTATGTCCCCAAGTGCCACATCCACAGGGATTTTAAACCCCTCCAGAGTTGTCACAGCCCTGGGCAGATGTGCTGGAAAACCTTTTCCATGAAGAAATTTTCCATAATATCCAAGCTGAACCTTCCCTGGAGTAACCAGAAGCCCTTTCCTCCTCCTGTCTCTGTTCCTGGGAGCAGATCCCAAATCCCCCCGGCTGTCCCCTCCTGCCAGGGACTTGTGCAGAGCCAGAAATTCCCCTGAGCCTCCTTTGCTCCAGGCTGAGCTTTCCCAGCTCCCTCAGGGATTCTCCAGCCCCTTCCCAGCTCCCTCAGGGATTCTCCAGCCTCTTCCCAGCTCCCTCAGGGATTCTCCAGCTCCTTCCCAGCTCCCTCAGCCTCTCCTGGAGCTCCAGACCCTTCTCCACCTCCACCTGCTGCTCCGGATCTTCCCAGCTCCAAGACAAGCAGCAACCTGAAACAATCTTTTTACTTTCAGAGCACATTCTGTCGACTGAAAACAAAAAGAAACCAATCATTCTTCACTTCAGCTGGAGCTGTTGGGAGAACCATCCCTGCTCCAGGCAGAAGTTGTTCCCAGGGTGTGTGGGATGGCTCAGGGGGAGCTGAGCCCATCACTGTCCCTGCTGCTCCCTGTGCTGAGGGGAGAGGTGCTCCTCTCTTG
>NC_031777.1:29768754-29783022 GCF_001522545.3 Parus major | reverse complement strand
ATGATCCAGCCAGAATTTTCATGACAATCCAGAGTTTTCCCAGCCACCCAGCTGGAGTTTTCCTGATGATCCAGCCAGAGTTTTCCTGACAATCCAGCTGGAGTTTTCCCAGCCACCCAGCTGGAGTTTTCCTGACCACCCAGCCGGAGCAGAGGGTTTCCAAGCTGTTCCTACAAACAGCAGCCGGTCTCTTACGAGCTCCTGACATTAGGCAGGCACAAGACTGAATAATTCTTTCCCTGCCAGATCTTTAATCATGGTTGGAAGCTCGAGACGAGGCTCTGAGTGCTCCTCTGCAGCCTGAACTGCCTCTCCTGTGTGTCCTGGATGGATTTGGGAGATCTAACAGAGGATGTTCCTTGGCTTTCCCATCCCATCCATTCACGGAATTCTAAAATCCCACAACGGTTTGGGTTTGGATGGAGATTAAAGCCCTTCTCGTTCCACCCAAGGCTCCCCAGGTTGTTCCTTCTCCTTTGTCAAGCGCTGGATCCACATGGAAATCGCTTTCTTCGCTGGGGAAGCAGCACCGGGTGGGTTTGTGATTGTCACCCGTCCCTAACTCTCCTCTTGGATCTGAAGGTAATAAATGCCTGCTTTCGAGGGAATTCTCAGGGATAGGGAACGAGCTTCATTTGCATCCCAAAAGAGCCCATCCAGGACGATGGGAAAAGGGGGAGAAGGGAGGCTGTGTGTAAAAAAGGTGATGAAAAGGCCAGAGGAGAGCCCTTAATTAGCTCTGAACTGCAGAGGTGGCACTGCCGTGACCTTTATCTCTCACAGCCCCACGGACCTCGCTGCCCACGGCTTTTCATCAGCATCCCTTCCTCCATCCCTTGTTTTTCCATTCATCCCCTCCCAGCAGGAACCCTGCGTTATTCCAGGAGCCATCAGGGCTGTTTTGCAGCTTCCTGGGGAGAATTCTCAGTGCCCGGCCCTGCTCTGCTGCTGACAGCTCTGGCACAAGCAGCTCCTGACGAGGAGTCATTAATTAATGAGAGGCCCCTACAGACAATTCCCGGTTTTTTGTTTGGGATCATTAGCGAGAGCAATGGTACCTGCCAAACCCGCCCGCTTTTCCAGCCACGAGGATGCTGTGGCTTCCCAGTTTGGCTCTTCCTGAAAGGAATTCGAGGGTTTTTTGGGTCCTTTTGGAGTTGTTGGGGCTGTGTGCCAGCGCTGCGGTGTCCTTGTCAACAGCAGGGTCTGAATTCCCACTGTTTTACTTGGAAAAACCTGGATGCACACCCCAAATAGATTTAATTCAAACCTTGAGATAAACTGCTTTCCCAGCAGAGGGAAGACTGGAGGAATGGGATTCTTCCTCTTGCAGAAATTTCCACCAGAAACCTGCATTTTAATTGTCTTTTCTCCAACAGGGAACACAAAATCTGGAATATCCACAACAAAATCATGGTCTGGATAAGGTTTGAAGGATGTATTGATCCCTTCTGTGCTTTTAAATCAGGGAATCGTGGAAGGGACCTTAAAGATGATCAAGTTCCAAATCCCTGGCACGGGAAGTTTTTGTTGCTTCAAACATCAATCCCAGATTTTTTAAAAAAAGGGGGAGGGAATTTAACTGTAGCTGCAAGTGACATGGGAAAGGGAAAACAACACATTTGATTCATTTTCTTACATAAAAGATCTGCACTCCTGAATTCTCTTCAAAATGAATCTGCAGGATCTTAATTAGTACTTGAGAAGCTGCACATGGTTCCTAAAATTGTGTGGCTCCAACTGAAAAGGCCTTTCCTGGGGAGTGTGAGGCCAGGGCCAAAAAAATCCCATTTCTCTGCAAAATTCCCGTCTTCCCTGGGAATTGGCTCGGGATTGTTTGTGCCACAGGAACATTTCTGGAGAAGCAGCAACATTTTCCCTGGGAAGGAAACAGGAACTCTTCTGGGTCACTCCTGTGGCTGCTCTTGGGATGCTCCCAAATGCAATTCCATAGGTTTTTTTCTCCCCTCCCCAGCCCAGGTGAATCCCTTTGGATCTGCCAGGCACTGAGGCAGGAGTGGAGGAGAGCCCTCAGAGAAGAGCTGGAGGTGAAGATCATCACCTGAAACCTGTTTTTCCCCCAGCACAGATCCTGGCATGACCCTGTTCCCTACTTTCTCCCTGCTCCTTGGCAGGGCTCTCCCAGCTCTCCTGCCAAGGAAGCGGAGCCTGGGAGAAGCAGCGAGTGCAGATTCCCTGCTCCAGACATTCTCCAGGACAGCTCCTGGAACAAAGCCCCCTCCCTGGGGTGACACCTTGCAGGGACAGCTCTGGAATGAGTTGGAGCTTCTTGTGGCTCTGACAAAAACGTCCTTACCTTCCCAAACCCCCTGGCACTGCACATTCCCATCTCCAGCCCAGCCAGGAATAAACCACGGAGATTTTGTTCCCGTGGCTGCAGACACAGCGATCCCTCACGGCCTGGGAAAGGCTCAGCTGCAGGAAACAACCTGACCTGAAGCTGAGGGGGGAAATAATGATGGAAAATAACTGGCCCCAGCTCCCAGTTTTCCCCAGCTCCCAATTTTCCCTCCCCGAGGCAGCTGCTGCCCGAGGGAGCGG
Organism: Parus major; assembly: GCF_001522545.3. NCBI lineage: Eukaryota > Metazoa > Chordata > Aves > Passeriformes > Paridae > Parus > Parus major. The sequence continues at coordinate 29,780,460 of NC_031777.1, read as the reverse complement.
CCGGAGCCGCAACCGGAGCCAGAGGCAGCAGATGGAGCATTCAGGATATGCAGATTTTGGCTTTCTGTGGGAGCACGGAGAGGTGAGGAGCAGGATCGAATGTCCCTTCCCTCAGGATGGAAATGCCAGTTTCAGGAATTATTTATGGAGCTGGGGCCTGGCCCGTGCTGTGGGTCAGGACCTGGATTTGCAGCAGCCTCAGGAACACTGGGATTGCAGGTGTGGGCAGGAGGAGCCCAGGAAGGGATCCAATCCCTTGGTTCTACACACCCCAAATCTTCTCTTTTTGCTGAAGCAGCTGGGGTTTGCTGTATTTCCTGCAGGATTTTTGCAGAGGAGATCCACTGGTTTTCCTGAGGAGCACCACCTGCTCTGGCCTTTAGGAAAACCATGGGATGTCATGGGAGGACAGGCTGGGCTCCCAAAGGAGGTGAAACCTGGGAATCTGCCAGTGTCCATTGAGGAGAGACCTCCTGCACATCTCCTAATTCCTGAATTTTCCCATCTTCCCAGGAAAACCTTCCCTGGTCCCTCAGCTGGTCATGCCCATGGTTAAGCTCCATATGGAATTCCTGGGAAAGGACTGGGCAGGCTAAACTCAACATCAGCTTTGTATTTCTGGAGCAAGATGAGCTTCAAACACAACCAAATCATTTTTCTGGACACTTCCATGAAAGGATCATTCCATTCTCCAGAGAACTGGGCTCTCCTGTCCCTTCCCAACAGCAGGAAGTGAATCCCAAACCCAGCATCCATCACAGTTTTAGCCTGGAATGTTACAGGAGCCAGCAGGTTTATCTCCAATCACAGGGACGAGTTTTGGCTCCTAACACAAAACAGGTTTGAATTCCTCAACCCACACAAAATTTTGGACACCAGGGCATCAGATCTGTGTCACATCCAGCATCAAAGAGCCAGGGCAGCAGCTCAACACAAACAAGCAGTGGGGCTTTGTGTTAAGCTGGGTTTAAATCCACCCTTGCTTTGGTTTTTAACATCGCTTTTGCCCTTTTGGTTTTGTCTCTCTGAAGTTTGACAGACATTTATTCTTTGGAATACACAATAAATTCATCCTCCTTCACTCCTCAAAATAGTTCTCTGAAAAGGCAGGTGTAGAAAAATATTTATGAACTCTGAAATTTTAAAAAAAGTAATTAAAAAAATAGCTTTGGTTTGCAAATGGGTGTGGGTTTGTTTTCCTGCTCCTCCCAGAAAATCCAGACCCGATTCCTGGCAGGGCTGTAGAGGCAAAGTGACTTCTCCAAGGCCATACAGACTTGTTGGATCCCCCAAAATCTAAAATTCAGGGTGCTTGGATCAAATTCCTGTCTTTTCTCCCATGGAATCTTTGGGAAGAGATGTCAGTGTAAAACTGCACCGTTTGGAATGTTGTGTTCCACAATAAAAGGTGGATACTTTAAATCAATCACTTTATCCAGCTAATGGAGACACAGGAATTTGGATTCTCTTCCTGCAGTACCCTGAGCCTTTCACTGCTTGATCCATTCCTTCCAACCACATCCAGGCTGACTCGATGTCACAAATCATTCCCAGGGAAATGGCACATTCCAGCTTTTCCCCCACAGAAACATTCCAGGCCACGGATCAGCTCTCTCGCCCTTGGGGGCTCCAGGTGAAGCCTAAAACCAGAACAAGCTGGACAAATCAAGAGAGGGGGAACAGGGGAACGCATCAACACCTGGAAAAACTTCAGGAATATCCAATTTTGGGGTGATTATGTCACTTTTTCTCCATGGCCTCCTGCCCTTTGGCTGTGGCCACCCGGAACTGTGGAACGTAGGGAACGGTGGCTTTAGGCCTGAGGCTGCTTTGGAGAAATTCCTTGACATTTGTTGGGATGTGCTGGAAAAGCCCCTGCTCCGTGAGCAGATCCGTGCTTTGGAGCTGACACATCCCCCCAGAGCTTTCTGTGTGGAAAACGTCCCTCTGTCCTTTTTCCAGGGATGTGATCCCGAGGTAACACAGGCTCCGCTCGGCGCCGGCTGGGAAAGCTTCGTCCGAGGGCTCCGAGAATCCCTCCGAGGAAATCAGGGGCAGAGCCCTGCTGGGCTGGGAGCCAGGGAACACCAGGAATGCCCCATTCCCAACTTCCCAAGCACCACTGGAGAAGGCACCTAAAACTATGGAATCTTCCCCTAGGGAGCACCTATCCAAGCAGCTCCTTGGAGTTGTTTTCCGCCGGCAAAGCCCGCTGGATCGGGAATTGCTGATGAGGGTGGCGTATTTGAGGTCACACTGAGCCGTGCTTTCTCCATCCTGGGAGCTCCTGGAGGAGCTGCTGCTCTGCAAGTGGCATGCAGAGTCACATTCCGACTCCTGGCGGGTTGGGAAGGTGGAATCAACTCCCAAAAAATCTCCTGGCTCTTCTTTTTCCAAGGCTTTGGTGACGCTGATGTCTTCCAGCACCACCTGTGCCTCCAGGAGAAGCGGCTCACACGACACTGGCTCGGGGTGCTTGGCAAAGAGATGCTCCAGAGTTTCAGGCTGGAAGGAAAGAGGGATTTTAATGCTCATTTCTTATGGAACAGCTTTATTTCACTCTCCAGGTTTCATGGATCGCAGCATCCCACACCAAAGGTCATTCCCAGGAGCCTGGAATTTTGCCACATGGAGTTCACATGTGGTTTTTTAAGAATTTGTTGTTGAAAATCCTCTGTGACAAAATTTCCTCAACAGATTTAATCATTGATACAGAAGCTGAAGGAACTCGCCCTGCTAGGATTGGATTATCCTGGTCAAATTCAGCTTTTCCAAGGAATTTTTGGAGCATTCCCACTGAGTAGCAGCTGCATGTTTGAACTTGGGGCTCATGTTTGAAAAAATACATGTTTGTATTTGAGGTAAATGTAGGATTTACTGCTCTGTAATAAATGCACGTGTAAATTATAACAAAACATGTAAATTATCCACCAGGATGAACTGACAGCAGCATGAGAGCTCCAAAGGAAAATTCCCTTGTATTTCCTAATGAATTCAGGACAGAACACATAAACCCAGGTTTTTTGTGGATTAATAAACCATGTTTTACAGCAGGGAAGCTGCCAAACTAACAAGGAAAATGTCAAAATACTCAGAGTAGTGGGAAATCAGAGCAAGGAGTAAAAGTCTCGGGCTCTACTCAATCCAGACTCACTGTTGGTGACAACTGGGCCCCAAATTTGGGATTTTTCCCACACAAACCCATCACCTTTCCACATCAAAATGAACAGGGAGCTTTTAAACAATGAACATTTTTTTTTCTCCTCATGCATGTGGTTTATTCCTAATGGAGATGTTTGTATCCCTTCTCCTCTCCACGGACACCACAGCAAACACAGATTAAACCCCTCCCAGCCAAGGCCAGGGGTGTTTTGGCAAAGGCCACCATCTGTCACCTATGGAAAACTGGCAGATATTTCTCACATCCAATGCATAATCCAGAGGGAAATGGGAACCTCTGGATGGAGCCAGAGGGATGAACGGGGCTGGATTCCCACTGGAGACAGAGCTGGAATAACAGCCCTGGGTGCAGGAAGCAGCAGCCCCAGGGAAATACAAACCTGCTGGAAATTAATTCCCTGTGCCCATGAGCAGTTCTTGGGGTTGGGAATGTCCTCCCAGAGCAGCTTCTTCATCCTGAAATGTCAGGGAAATGCTGGAGTTGGTGCTGTTCCCACAGGGGCAGGGAAGGATTCTCTGCCATTTTATTTATCCAGAACACTATGGCCATGAAATAATCACTGCAGAGATGATAAATGGCCCAAATTTAATCCAAAACATAAAGAAGGGACATTCCAGGTGGCAGTTTGGGGTGCAGGCTGTGCTGAATGAGCACAACCCACAGGGCCTGAAGGGGCTCCAGGAGAGCTGGAGAGGGATTTGGGACAAGGGATGGAGGAACAGGACACAGGGAATGGCTTTAAGCTGGAAAAGGGGGGATTTAGATGGGATCTTGGGAAGGAATTCCTGGCTGGGAGGGTGGGCAGGCCCTGGGATAGAATTCCCAGAGCATCTGGGGCTGTCCCTGGATCCCTGGCAGTGCCCAAGGCCAGGCTGGATGGGTTTGGAGCAGCCAGGGACAGTGGGAGGTGACCCTGGATGGGACTGAAGGTCCCTCCCAACCCAAACCAGTTTGGGATCCTGTGACACCAGTGCAGCTGCACCACTTTTGGATAAGAAGGAACGAGGTACCTTTGGTGTGAAAGCAGCAACGCTCCCAGCAGCAAAACTGAGGTGGAAAAAACAATTGGCAGGAGCACGTGGAGGCTGCCACTATTCCCAGCTTCAAATCCCCCTGGAAATAAAGGAGTTCACCTATTAATGCAGAAAAATTATTGGTCTGGGAGCAAATAGTTGGCAGCAGGGAAATAACAAATGGTAGAAACAACACCTTAGATGGGGAAATAACCTCGAGCAATGGTTTTATTGCACATGGACAAACCTTTCCCTTGGGAATAAACAGACAAAAAGGAATTATTTTAAATAGGAATTTAATCCCTCACTCAGCTCAGCCCACAGAGAGTTTTCAAATTAAAGCTGAAGTCTGTTCACTGTTTGTAAGTACATTACAGAGGCTTTATTGCTACTTTTCTTTTTCAGATAAGACGGGTTTTGCACTTAAAGGTCACTTTTACTTCATAAAAACCAGGGAAAAAGATCCTGTCAGTCACCTTTGGCAAACTGATCCGTGGCTCTGGCTTTGCCAACTCCTCCAGCAAACACAGGGTAGAGGCTGAACTGGTACTTCTCAATCAGGATAAAGTGATCTGGAAAGGGGAAATCAGCTTTTGGGATCCACTGTTATCCACTTTTTAAACAATTCCCTCCTCAGAGGCTCTGGGCACAGATCAGAGCTCAGGTCAGCCCAGAGAGGGCAATGATGGATCCATCTTTTATAGATCCCTACTTCAAAACCCCAAGGTTCCAACTATTAATCCAGCATTATTCTGTCACACAATGAACACCTTATGGAGCTACTGTGATCATTTCTAGGAGTAAAGACAAAATGCAGAGGAAATGCAGATATTAATTTGAATAATTAGCTGGTGTGTTCAATATTCCAGAACTGATTTTATTGTATTGCCACAAAATGAACTCGCTCCAGAGCTTAAACTGATTATTAATGCAACAGGCAATCCTGTAATGAGCATCAAAATTTGGTTTATTGGTCAATAAAAGTGATTAGAAACAGGGAAGGGGAAAAAGGGCTCAGAGCTTTTCAACATTTTTCTGTTCCACACCAATTAACAGCACGAATTATATTTTCAAGCACACACTCACCATAAATAAAATACTTCCTGAGATGTGGAGGGACTCGCAGCCATTTCAGCTGCTCCCCTTTGTTCAGGTTCTTCCACTCAATCACAAAGGATTTTACCCCAGGGATTTGGGGGGAGAGGCTCCAAACCACAACCACACAGGTGCTGTTCACCAGGTAAGCACTCAGGGATTGCACAGCATCCACTGGGAAAACAGGGAAAACATCCTATAAACTGCTAAAGTTTCACCACTTCATCACTCTAATTATCTTTTGTAGAATAAAGCCACATCAGCAGAGAGATTTTCTTTTTCTTCAATCCACCAAAATTTGGGTTACACTGAACCAGTCCCAAGCACTAAACAGATCAAGTTTCTTACAGACATCAAATATCCTAATTCTCACCTGCAATTCCTTAATTTTCCTTAACCAAGCAATTAAAAACTCCTGAATTCTTGAGACTAATTAATCAGAGTGCAACCAAATCCAGGAATTTCTGCTCAGGAAGTCTGAGGACTCTGTACCCTGGCAGCCTAAAACATGACCCCATTTCATTCTGGAAACAACAAAACATTCCCCAGCAGGAATGTTGGGTGTTCCCAAATCAAAGGAGATGAAAGATTGGTTCTCCAGCAAGATTTTATTTTATTTTGATTAATTACTGTTAAATTAATTACTTTTAAACTAATTTTATTAGTAGAGAGAAGACAGCCAGAGAAGTTTTTTCCCAACCCCAGAATCATTAGGATTTTCATGATGGAAATCTCAGTTTTTCAACTGTTGACTCTGAATGTATCCCCATAAAACTTCTTTATTCTAATAAATAAATTCTAATAAATTAATAAAAATTCCTTATTCCTTATTCTAATAAAGGGAATTTTATCCCAAAGCAAGCTTTCCCCATGAACATCCCAAGGATTCCTGGCATTTCCCACATTGCTGCTCTTACCTGTGCTCATCTGCTGGGATAGAGTTAAATTAGAATTAACTGCAGAAATTCCAACTGAATTCATGGCTAAAATGGTGATGGTGTGGGTTGGCCCAATCCATGGAAAAGTCCAGCTGGTGCCATGATCCACAAATTCCTCCCAGGTGTTCCCTGGGGTCTGGTGCTTGATGATGTATCTGCTCACGCTGCACAACGAGTGATTCTCCATCAGGGGCTGCAGCAATTAATTAACAGGCATTAATTCCTGAATTCCTTCCCCACTCCCTGATTCCCAGAGCAAAGGTTGTTTGGGCAGCTGCAATTTTAAGGAAAAGATATTCTGGCTTCTGTCTTTTCAGCCAAGGACTGGAGTCCTTTCAAAGGCTTCATTTCCCTCTCTGAGATCTGACTCTTATTCCCTCTCTTCCCAGCAAAAGGAGGTGAAGGACAAGGAAAGCCAGACTTTCAGATTCCCACAGCAATTCCCTGTTTTACACATTTTGCAGGGTTCAAACCTCAGAGCAGCCCATGAGCAAACAGGAATGGGCACCGAGGAACTTTTCCCTGTCCTGCATTAACATTTTAAGGCAAAGAAGGCAAAACCATCTCCCATTTCATCCCAGAATTCCCACCAGGATTCACCTCTTCCCTCTAGGATGAGCCATGCAATCGTCAGGAGCACAGAAAAAGGCAAATCCCAATTCCCAAAAGTCTCACATGCCTGTCAGCCTCCCCTTCTGGCAATCCCACCTGGTTTTAGGATCAAAGGGAAAGCCCAAATGCAGCTGCTCCCACCTTCCACAGGAGTGTAACATTCCTCTGCTTCCTTGCTGGATCCTCAGAAACGATCCTCCAAAATTCCGGGCCTTGCAAGGGAGCTGCAAAACAACAATTTGGGAAGGACAGTCACACCTGAGTGTGGCAAATCCCAGCCCTCAGGATGTCCCTGGAAGCACAGACCTCTGATGTCCTGAACCAGGGTTTGGGCTGTTCTGCTCCAGTCACTCCAGAATCCAGATCCATCCAATTCCCTGCACCGCACCTGCACCGTGTATTCCACACAAAGCTGCTCCACTTTTATCACAGCCCAGCTGCCTGCGGGGTTTGGGACTTCATAGAGCTGGAGAGAAGGGGAAATACTCTGAGTGAGAACAAAGGGAAGTTCAGGCAGCTCTTAGAGACAAAATTCCTGCAGATGAATCCAGTGAGGAAGTGGGATTGTGAGGAATATTCCTCTGTGGACACCGCAAATGTCCTTTGTGGACACTGTGATTTCCTCCATGGATAAATCCCATAAAAACCAGCCCCACACCACAGGGCAATGATCCCTGCTCCAACCCAGATGGAACAGACAGTACCTGCCATGGGATCTCCTCCCTGTTCCCTGAATTCCAGCGGATCTGGAATGTCAGATCCCTGTTGGCAAAGAGAGGCTTGGTCCAGCTGACGTTCAGCAGCCCCACATTCCTGGTGAGTTCTGCTCCCACGTTGGAAGGGGGGAGAGGCTTCACTGGGAAATGGAAAATTTAAAACATGAATTTAAAACAGCCTTCCCATTAAATCAAATCATGGATGGCTTTTCCTTGTCCTGAGGGTGGTGGGTCACACACAGCCTCTGCTATTCCCAGGAAAGCAGGGCTGGAAACACAGACCCCACAGAAATGTTTCCATGTATTTTATTTCCATTTAAAGCACAACAGGTTATTTTGGTGCTGGCACTTGCTACCTGCCCTGGGATAAAGAGCAGAAAACAGATCCTGGCAAGAAATTTTGAGGTTTAGGTTGGGTATTTGGGAAAATTTCTCCATGGAAAGGGTGGTCAGGCCTTGGAACAGCTGCCCAGGGCAGTGCTGGGTCCCCATTCCTGCAGGGGTTTAAAAGCCCTGGGATGTGGCACTTGAACTCCATCATCTCCAGGGGCTTTTCCAACCTCAGCAATTCCATGAATCCATTATTTTTGTGGGAAAGCAGCAGCTCCTGTAAGGGCTGGGACAGACACTGTGCAGTGATTAATGGAAACGTTTTTATTGTATTAATTGGAAATTAATCCAGCTTTTCCAGAATAGGAATCTCCCAAAAACCCTTGTTTGTTAATCAAGCCGAATTGAAATAAATTTATTTTGGATAATCAAATGTGAATGAGGAGAAAACAACAACAATAAATTAATATTTTTTTTCATTTTGGATGGTGCTGAATGGGTTTGTTTTGCTTTACCACAATGCAGAGAACCCTGCATCCAGGATAAATCATTCCATCCATTGCCACCACATAATAAATGTATTTTAAAATTATGTAACTCAAAGTTATTTCATAATTATATAACTCAAATTTATTTCATAATTATATAACTCATTTATTTCATGTAGCACTCAGATTTATTTCATGTAGTATTTTATTTCAAGGTCCAGCTGCCTTGTTTCCATGTTCACATTTGTGTCCAAAAACACACCCAGTGAATTCTCTGTCATAGAGCAGATAAAAAGAGGTGATTTGCACATTTTGGAGTTTTTAAAACACTCAAACACTGCTCCTGCTCTTGTTTTTATCCAAATTTAAGTGCTCTGTGTGTCACAAAAGCAGCATGGAAGAGCAGGGACAATCCTCATGATTTTAAATTGATTTATAACAGTGTAAATAATACACTGTACCCAAGTATAAACTTCATTAATTGAAGCCAAATCAGTCTGACCAATTAAATAACCAAAACCTTAAAAAAGAGCTTCATTTTGCAATACAACACTTGCATTTTCTGTCGAGGGAATACCAGGCAGAAGTGGATGTTTCATTTAAAATCTGCTCCTGTACAGAAGTAACATTCAATCCAATATTTATTTTTTTTTTTAAGGTAATACCAAAACTCTCCTGGTTTTATTTAAAACATGTGGAAAAATTCTTTCCCTACACCATTTAAAATCCAGAGGCTCAAGGGAAGAGAGATTCATGGATCTCAACCTACCCACATCTGCTGGAATGACACAGGTTGGGGAGGATTCCAGTGTTCCCAGGAAATGGTTAAACTCTATCCACAGGGTATATCCAGATAAAAGGAAAATGGGCTGGAATGTGCACTCGTAGGAATGATTCCTCTGCAAATGGCATTCTTTCACCTCTGAGTTTGGAGATGGGCTTGGAAAGTCAGAGCAATAAATCTGGCTCCTTAAAAGAGATTAAAAACAAAAAAAACCCCTTTCAGTTGATACATTGCAAGTGTAAATCTGGAGGGAATTAAAAGAAATGGTGGCACTGGAAATGTCCTGGGATTTTGAGGATTGTTTGGGTCTTGAACCTGAATCTGCACTGAATGGATAAAAAACATTTTAATGTCACTCCTCAAAGCTTTGGCTCTGGAAAAAGCAGCGCAAATGACAAAAAGCAACAGGTATGGCAAGAGAAGGCAGCTCCAAATCTTCATCAGGTGTGGGATTTTAGGGATTGGCAATTAACACAGAAAGGCAAATCTGCCAAGAATTGACTCCAGTTGGGAACGACTTCCAAAATCCCAGCTGGCAACCAGGTGGAAGCTGCCACAGAGACCCAGTGAGGAGATGGAAATCCCATTAAATATCAAGTCTGGATTAAAAATCCCATGTCCAGTTACCACACCTGGCAGCAGAAGAGAGGAACCCTGGATTGTGGATGAAGTGGAGCTGGATAAACTCTTGGAGTGGGAATTTTTCAGCTTTCTCCTGAGACCTGTGAGGAGGGGGGCCAGAGAGGGTGTGAGTTACTCAGCTGAAGCACCAGAGTTACACTCGGCTGAAGTTTCCTCCTCCTGTGCCCAGGATTAAAGCAGTGCCTGGTGCTTTGGAGGTTGGGATTGGAACATTCCCTGCTCCCACAGGATGATCCCTTTGGAGCTGTTTCAGCACTGCCAGCAGAGGAAGATGTAGAAACAACCCAAGCAAAACAAAAACCCCACGCCAGAGCATCAGCTCAGCAGTGCCGATGGGAACAGCAGTGGGAATTTTATTGCATTTTCTTCTTTCAGGTCTTACTCTGAACAAATAACCACAAAAATCAGAACAAAAAAGAAGGATCAGCAGCATCTGGGAAGGATTTGCAGGCAGTGGTAATGTCACTGTTTGATCTAGCAGGAACAAGAACAAATCTCCACATTATCACCTCCTACTAGAAAATTACATTTTTAGCTAAACCTGAGCAGTGAGAAAATGGGAATAAAAGCCATGGTGAGCAGCATGGGGTTTATTCCCAGCTCCCTGCCCAGCAGTGCACTCTTAAGTTCACACTTGTGAAGGCAGATTAAACAAAAGCTACCTCAGCACTCAGCCAGGAATTAATCCTGCCCCAAAAGCCTCCACTTGAACTTTCCAGCATTCCAGTTATTCCACAAAAACCTGGGAAATATTCACCTGGGCACCAGGATCACTCACAACTCCACCAGAGGAGACAAGCTGCCTTTCCAAAGGATTAGGGGCTCAGAGCTGATGGAAGCTGCTTGCCAAAATTTCTGCATCTCCAGCCCAGCAGAGTGGGAAAATGATGGATTTTTTGCCCCAGGAAGAGTTGTCTGTCTGTCTGTCTGTCTGTCTGTCTAGTGGTTGTAGGAAACCATCAAGCTCAACACATGGGATGGAATGGGATGAGCTTTGAGGTCCCTCCCAACCCAAACCAGCCTAGGATTCTGGGAATTGCTGCAGGCCCAGCTGCTGCCTTCACAAAGCAAATATTCCCTTCATGAGCTAAGGTTTGGTTCTCTAAGAGAGATTTTTTCCTACCTTGAATTTGTTTCATACTCTATTTTTACCTGTGTATTCACAGAGAAAAAAAAAGATACAGAATTATAGAATTCTATTCATAGAATTTATTATATAAATATATTTATATATTCTATTTATAGAATTCTATAGAATTATAATAATAGAATTACAGAAAATTCAAAGACTGAGTGGAGAGCTCAGGAGGTCTCAAGTCCCATCTCAGCTCAGAGCAGTGAAATCCAAATCAGATGGAGCTGTCAGGATCTGAGAGTCTCCAAGAACAGGGACTCTTCAGCTCCCCCAGGACAGAAATTCCCACTGGGAATGGGCTTTTCCCATATTTCCTTACAGCTTGTAGACAGGAGCAACTGGAGTAATTTTTTTACTGACCCAAGAAATCTTCTTGAAGAAAACTGACTCCCAAACAGGTTGAAAAATGCTGCAAAAACTTGATAAATAAGATCAGTTACATACTCAGGTACCTCTGGTTCCCTTCCTGCACACAGAATAAAGAACCTGTTCATTCTGTAATTACATTTCTCCAGAATTCTTTCACACAATGGAATCTTGAGCAGCACTTTCCAAACATAAAAAGAGAATTAAAATCCATCCATACCTGTAATATCTTAACTGCAGACTCCCCAGGAGTGAGGTGGTTGGGTTTGCAGACCACCTGCAAGTCATTTTAGTCAAGTATCCATCAGTCTCACAGGAGATATTAAAATCCATGTCTAATTAAAAGATGTGAAAAGCTTAATTAATGAGGGGAAGGGAAGGGAAGGGAAGGGAAGGGAAGGGAAGG
>NC_031777.1:29767319-29768601 GCF_001522545.3 Parus major | reverse complement strand
GGGAAGGGAATATTCCATCCTTACCAGAAAAGTGCCCCAGAAGGAGAATGGAAAATCCTCTGGAATCTTACCTACTACATAGACCTCAGCATATCTGTGGTGACATTCCCTGCTTTGGTGACAGCAGTACAGGGCATTATAGAAGAAACCTCCTCTAGGCTGGGTTGCTTTCAAGTTGAAAAGAGTAACTTTGCTGACATGATTGCTCACTAGGGAATATTGGCTGGCTGGGATTTCTTCTGCTAAATTCAGCCACCAAACCACCTCCTGGGCCTCCACGGGCTGGCTTCTGTTTTTATAGATGCACAGAAGCGAAATGTTGGAGCCAGCACTGGTCAGGGTCTTGGGAGGGAAGTACAGGACTTGAGCTGCATGAAAAGGGGGGAAAAAGGGGGAAAAAAATCTATTGAGATTTGAATCTGAACCAGAAAAACATAAAAGCATTTGTCAATAGAATAACAATAAAAATAATAATAATAACAATAAACTTTTTTTTATATTATTAGTAGTAGTACAGATTTAGAAATGAGCCTTGGACTGTCTCCCTCCATACCTGAAGTTTCTAAATTCTGATTTAAATAATCTTTAACCTCCCCAGGCAAATCTGAGTGAAATGAGCAGAAAACCCCTGGAGGGTGCAGTGCAAACAACACACAGCAGCACAAATAAAATAAAATTAATCCATCCTTCCAGGAGTTGCTGTTCCTCCTCCTCCTGAAGTCAGCTGGAGATTAAAGTCCCAAAAACTGATTTTACACTGCAATTAACATCAAATTGTAGCAGTGCTCCAATCCAGGCTCAAAGACACTGAATTTTCCAAGGATTTAAAGAAGTTTAAACACAGCCCCCATTGCTCAGGGATTCAGGGAAGATACAGGTGGAGCTGGGATGGAGCTGTTTGCAAAAACCAGCATTAAATCCTTTAAAACTCAGATTTGCTTCCCCCACTGAGGAACCAGGCAGAGATTTTAGGGATTTCCCCCAAATTTCCCTTTCTCGGGCAGTAAAGCAGATTTAGGATCTGTTGTTGAAGGTTTTATTAGGAAAAAAGCTCTTTTTCCAAGGTTTAGTTCTTTCTTTGGTGCAGGCCCAGGAAAAGCACAGAGAATTCAGAGACCAAAATATACCCTGGGAATTCTGAGCAGAGCATGGAAAAATACAACAAAATAATCAGAAAGTCAGTTTTGCATGGAGAGGAGGAAAAGGAGGAAAAGGAGAAGGAGAAAGAGGAGGAGGAAAAGGGGGAGGAGGAAAAGGGGGAGGAGGAAAAGGAGGAGGAGGA
>NC_031777.1:29766092-29767254 GCF_001522545.3 Parus major | reverse complement strand
AGGAGGAAAAGGAGGAGGAGGAAAAGGAGGAGGAGGAAAAGGAGAAGGAGTCCATACTTTATGGACTGCATAAAAATTACATTTGATTTTGCTCTGGGGAAAAACATTAGCTTTAGTTCAGCTACAAAACCAAAACCAGAAGTGAGAAAAAGCATCAGGAGCAAATTCTTGAATTGAGGGGAGATTCAGCACTGCCAGCTGGAGTTGGAAATGGAAAAGCTCTGAGGAAAAGAGCTTTCTGTGGGTCTGAGCAGGTGCTGCTGAGGGAGTGACAGCCACAGAAGTGAATTCTCCAGAATTCCTAATGCCAGCCCAGCACAGGGAAGGAGCTGAGCCTCAGGCAAAGCCAGGCAGGAAAAGCTTCCACAGGAATTTTCATCCCAACTCAAGTTCTCCAATCCCAAAACTAGAAAATCAGTTTTATTCCAAAATCCTGTAGGTGTCCTACCTGCCAAGGTGAGGTTGTAGGGAGAGCTCCAGTCACTCCAGAAGCCTGGACCACGGAGATTCCTGCTCCTCACTTGCACTGAGGATGGAGAGTCCAGCAGGGCATTGTCTATGGCCACTGAGCTTTCCAGAGCAACCTGAAGCATCTGTTGGATTATCCAAACCCATTATTGTTGTAAAATGAAACAGGAGAAGAGACAGAGGGAATGTAAATAAATTGTATGGAGTCAAAATTCCCTGAATTCCCTTATCAGGCCTTCTCTTTACACCCAGTTTTTGGGAGAGCTGAGTAAATCAATTTGCTCCTTGAGAGACAAGAGATAATGTCCTCATATTCTACACAAGGATTTTCTAGGTTTTTAGGTAGCAAGATGGGTAAAAAAAAATCCTCCTTCATTAAATTTCCTTTCAATTTGAGATTGGTGAAAGTTGCATAACTCTGTGGAAAATGAGTTGTTTTATTATGAGTTGCTAATTAACAGCTGTTTATTATTCCAGAGCCACTTGCATGGTAGGAACAGAAAAAAAAAATCCTATTTATACTAAAATTTATAAATGTTAAACATAGATGAGCTGTAGAACATACAGAATGCTGAAAGAAAAGGGGATTTGACTTCACAGAAGGAGAAAAACTGGAGTTTGTTTGTGGGACCCAGCAGGAGATGGGGCTTCTCTAAGTGTGGGCAGATGTGAAATCCAGCTTTCCTGGGAAAAA
>NC_031777.1:29750822-29765242 GCF_001522545.3 Parus major | reverse complement strand
GGGATTTGGGAATGCCCCAGCCCAGGAAGGCACAGAGCTGCCTCACCTGGCTGTGGCCGTGTCCTGGAGGAGCAGAGATCCTCACTTGGTGCTGCAGAGGGAAGGGCAGCAGGGCAGGGCTGGACCAGCAGAGCTTCACCTGGCCCCTCTCAGCCAGCTCCAGGCGCAGCTTCCCGGGGGCTTCAGGCCTCACTGCACACAAATTAATCAACAATTAACCCCAGCCTGAATCACAATCCAGGCCTTAAACTCGGTTCTCTTAAACTCTGTTCTCTTAAACTCAGTTTTCAAGAGCAGCATGGCAGTGGGGTTGTGGAACATCCCTGGAAAAGTCACCCTGGTGCTGTCACAGTTATCAAGAAATGCTGTTTGACCTCCCATTTCCCTTAAATCCACAGGAATTTCTTCCCTTTGGCCATGAGTTTTCCCAGTAGCCAAGCCCTGGCCTGCTGGAAAGAGGGAATGAGGAAGAGAGGGATGGGAATGCTGAGAAAATCGATTTTTGTCACACAATGAACACCTTATGGAGCTACTGTGATCATTTCTAGGAGTAAAGTCAAAATGCAAAGGAAATGCAGATATTAATTTGAATAATTAGCTGGTGTGTTCAATATTCCAGAACTAATTTTATTGTATTGCCACAAAATGAACTCGTTCCAGAGCTTAAACTGATTCCCATCCTTCCACAGGGATTATGGCTGTGAAAGGAGGGCTCCAGGAGGTATCCAGTTGTATTTCTAAGTTTCCTTTTTTTTAATTCCTGTGAACAACTGGAGGTGCAGGAATGACCCTTGGATTGTCTCCTCCCACAACTGAAGTTTTAAAATTCTGATTAAAATAATCAGGAGATTATTTTAATATCTGTGATAATAATAATAATAATATTATAAGTGAAAATGGAGAGTTTGGATATTCCCGTGAGGATGAAGAGAACTCTGGAGTGGGGAATGGATGGGAAATCCTTGGGATTCCATTCCCTGGACAAAGACAAGGAATCAAGGCCCTGTTTCTACCTGGAACTGAGACTGGCCTTGTCCTCATTCCTCATTCCAAGTTTTTCCCATGGAAGAGTGAAACCCTGCTCCAAACCACTGCAGGGTGTGAAGAAACTGAAGGGAAAACATTCCCAAAATTCCTGGGCAGTGGGAAAATGTTCCCTTCAAATTCCATCTGCGACAGTGTCCAGCTCTAAAAGTGTCCCATTTAAGTTACTGGAATATCACCCAGTCCTATCAAATAACTCTAATTATTTTCAGCAGAAATCCACCACACCAAATCAGATTTTATTTAATTATTTATAGCAAAAATCTCTTATTGTTTTCAGCGTAAATCCACCACACCAAACCAGATTTTATTTAATTTCTACTTCTAGAGCATTTCAAAGCAATTAACTTCATGAAGGCCAGCAGGGAGTGATTGGGGAGGAGGCAAACAAAAAAATCAGTGGCTTTTCCATCACATTTCCCTGAATCAGATCCCGAGGATAATGAGGGTTGTGATGCCACCTGCTCCACTATCAGCAAATAAAATCCACGTGACACAAGCACTCAGAGTTTTACATTCAAAATAGTTTTAACTGAGCTAAATCTTGGCAGAACATATATTAATATTGTGCATTTTTAAAACATGCTTCACTAAGCAGAGCTAACTGGTTGTGTCGTTTTTAAATACTGCCAGACTCCAGCCTGAATTTTTAATTTCTGCCTGCAGCATCATTTCAAACCAGCAGGATGAAAAATGCCAGCTCTCATCTTCCAAATAAGCCCACCCAGAGATTTTAACTGGTTCTGTCTGCAGAGCACATCAGTTAGGAGGAAGTTTATAAAATTCCTAAGTTTTTAAGTTAATAAGATTTTCATAAAACTTTAATTTTTTTTCCCTGCAGCTGATGGCTCCTGCCTTTATGAAATCTGCCCAAATCTGTAATAAGTGGGCAAGCTGGATAGCAACACATATCAAATTCACCATGTCAGGAGAGTTTGAGCTTGATCAAACACACAGGAATGTTTTCCAGCTTGGGGTTTGCTAAAGAAAACATCAGGATCAGAGAGCTGCTGGGGAAAAAGGGTGGGATTCTTTGCTCAGCAACTTCGGGAAACTTTTTTAATTTAAAAATTTAATTAATTTAAATTTAAATTAAGTCCTCAGCAACAAGCTCCAGCACAGTGTTGGGCACAGAGAGGTCCTGATTAGGAAGGAGCAAGATGAGAAATCACATGTTGAGTGTTGGGCTGTGGTTTGCAGGGGAGCCAGGACAGGGATTAGGGAGATTTCCTGCCCAGCAGAGCCATCCCGGGACACGGGGCTCTCACCAATGTCCGTGGGCTGCAGGGCCAGCAGCGGGGAGCCCAGGGCTGTGACACCTGCCACCATCTCCAGCCACAGCAGGTAGGTGTGGTTGAGGCTCGGGAAGGCCACCAGGCACTCACAGGTGGCCCGGTCCCCGCAGTCACACGGAGCCACCCGCACTGTCCCCTGCAGAGAGCTGGTGGATGCAGCTGCCAGGGACAGCTCTGATCTGCAGGGGGGAAAAACAAACCAGGAAACAAAACAATTCTGTAATTTATTTATGTTTTTGTTTGTTTGGCTATCTGGATATGGTTTATTGATCAGAAAATTCAATGAATGAATGAAAAATAATAATAATTTTAACCAATCGCTTTAACTTTGCTGCTTCTCTCTTTTAAAATGGTTTGCAAGTAATGAACACAATTCCATGAAAGCATTCCCAGATCTTTTCTAGGCACACAGTGTTGGTTTACCTTGCCATGGCAGCTCCCTGCCATCCCAAAAGAGATGAATTTCTAATTCCCATTCATGAGGTACTGAAATAATACAAAACAATTTAATGTTCCCTCCAGCTCCTGCCACAATGGAGCATTGCAGGGAAAATCATAATCATGGAATGGCTTGGATTGGGAGGGACCTTCAATCCCATCCCCTGCCATGGACAGGGACATTTTCCACTATCCCAGGTTGCTCCAAGCTCCATCCCTGGACATTTCCAGGGCTCCAGGGGCAGCTTCTCTGGGAAATCCATTCCAGGGCCTCCCCACCCTCCCAAGGAACAATCCCTTCCCAATACTCCATCTAAATCTTTGGAACCAGCAGTTCCCAAAGGATTCTTCATCCTCATCTCCACCCTTCAGGCTCTTCCAGAAACCCACATTTATGGAATTCTGCAGGTATCCAGTGACTAAGGCCTCCTCAAGGTTGGGAATTCAATAGTGCACATCATTTGTGGCCAAATTTCTCCCAGCAGCAAAGCCAAGACAAACCCTGACAGTTCAATCACCTCGGATCCTTTCCTGCCTTTCACCTTTCATCCTTACCCAAAAACAAAACAAAACAAAAAAGCTCCTGTTTGGAATTGTTCTGAAGCGATTTTGGACTTGTATCTGTCTCCAGTAAGGGTTTTGTTTTACTAATTCAGAGAAAGAAATGGAAATTCATGGAATAAGAGCCTTTCTGTACATTTTTCCAATGGTTTTCTAGCTGGCATGAGTCACTGGAACACTTGGATTCAGGGAGGGCAGAGATCTCTGCATTGGAGGAAAGGGAAGGACGAGATTTGCTGCTTTATTTTTTGGGTTTAGTCCATTTGTTATCTGCTCCATTTATCTGAGAGCACAGCACAGGGAACTGGGCATGAATCACCAATTCCATTTCCATATCCTGCCCTGCTCAGAGAGGAAAAGGTCAAAAAACTGAGGAGAATTATGGAGGATGGGGAAGAGCTCAGGCTGGGACTGCAGGGAAACCACTCCTGGATCATCCCAGCCCCACTCCCCTCATCCCTCACTGATTTTTCTGCATCTTGGGATACTCTGAGCCTGGAAAAACATGGAATTCTGGCAGCACTGCCCTCCCAGCTCCTGTGCTCTGCAGGAACAGCCCCGAGCAGCTCCATATCCAGGTATGGTTTACATTTATTCATCCTCCAGACAGCCAATCCTAACATTCCTAAAATAATTCTCACCAGGACTCACAGACTTTAGGGCACAGAAATGATGCTGATGGTATCTGGCAGACATAGAGCTCTGAAATTACTTGGAATAATTTTGTTTTTCTACATGTGGCTCCACTGTTTCCTCCTGAATTTCCTTTCAAAGACTTCTCAGAATCTTCTTTGAAGCCTTCTCCTGCAGCTCACAGATTTTACTGGTCTCCAAAAGCCACAATCAAGCCATGAAAATGCAGTTTTTTCTTCAAACCGTGTCTTTGATCTGATCCATCTGGAAAGTGGTTACCACCACACCAGACCCTCATCATTCCTAATAATTATTTCAATTTTTAAACATCCAAATGCACTTGTTTGCACCAAGAAAAAAAGCAGTGTAAAAGGAAGAAAGTGCTAAAGACCTCCTCTCCTGACTTATTAACCCTCACAGGCAGAGGAGAGGTCAGTGGCTCCTGCACCCAAATCCTGTCACAGAGAGTTCTTTTACCCAATACCTTGGAAAACCTCAGGAAAAAAGAAAAAAACATTTAGGATGTCCTAAGTGTTTTATATTTATATTCCACCCCTTTCAGAAGGTGATGCTTCTCCTGCTAAATTCATCTGTTGCCCCATGGGGAACTTGGAGCCTTTCAATGAGATGCTGCAAAATGTCCTGGCTGAATTTCAATCCTGTTCTTGCATTTGAAAATAAAAGAAAAAGAAGGAAAAAAAAAAAAAATGTAACATTTATTTTAGGAAGAATTACCTGAATTTTCAGGAAAGGTTCATCCCAACCAGGTGGTTGTGGAATAGGGTCACCCCTGTAACTCTGCTGCCACATTATATATCCTTTATATATATATATATTATATATCCTTTCCAAGCACTGCCTTTATTTGGAATGGATGGAGCAAAGCTGTCTGGGATTTTTCCATAAATATTTTCCAATGTTTTTGATCAAGGGTAGCTCTAGAAAAATCCCTGTTTGAAGAAGCTGCCCCATTAAACTGCAGCAGATCTGCTTCTAATGAACCTCTAATGAGAGGTTGATCTGCTCTGGCTGGAGAGGCTCGATGCACAACTGATGCACTTGAGGCAAATTGTATGATTTATCCTTTAAAAACTTGGGAATTTAGTCCCAGAACTGGAGGAGAGCTTCCCAAGTACTTCAAATAAGTCAAAATATGAATGCAGCCTCATGAGCTCAAAGGGCAAATGATAATCAGTGCTCAAAATTGAACTGGGAGCACTCCCCAAGGGGATCCCTGAGGCTGAAGATTCCAGCTCATGGAATTCACCATGGATTTTACAGCATTCCTGGGATCAGACAGCTGGAAAGATGTTTGGTAGACAATTAACCCAACTTGTCTAATGAAGCTTTGGAATAACCTTTTCTCTTCTATTCTTTTGGAATAATCTTTTCAAAGCTGCATCCTCTCCCTCACCTGAGCCTCTCAAACTGAGCACTGCCATGGGCAGAACATTCCCATTCCTGATATTTCCAAGCAGGAAAACTGTGGATGTGGTAAATAAGAGGAGACTTCTCTAATGCTGAAAAAAAATAAAAAAATCTGTGAGAGACCCAAGCTTTTCTGTTGTAGATTCTCCTGTATCATTATTTTTGTGCATTGCCCTGATGTGAGAATCCTGGCTGGATCTCCAGACTCCCAGGGAGAAACACATGCCAGGAATGCATATTTTTAAAACTGGGAATGTTTTCAAGGTATTTTGGCTCAGGAATAAAATGTTAAGGTATCAGAGAGCCAACAGGGAAAGCTGTCACCTTCCCAAAGGCTGAAATTCTTGTGCTTGCTGCTCCCCCAGATCACAGGGACCCTGGAAGGGAAATATTAATATGGAATGTGGGGAGGGAAATGAGTTCTCCAAGGTTCTGCTTTGTTTCTCATCTTTGCAGCACAGAGGAATCAAAGAATCTGGTGAATCTACAGGGCCTGCTCTCCTGAATTGAATGGCACTCACTGAATTCCCTTCCTAACATGAGGAAACCTCTTCACCCAAACTGGTGGCATCCCCAAAATTTTCAATATAGAGATTTCTGCCCTGGGATCACTGGCAAAGCTTTTCCTGTGCAGCTGAGCCTGGATGGAGCAGAGCAAAGCCAGAGCTGCTTCCCCCACAAACACCCATGGAATGGTATTTCAGGAATCAGAGTCATGAGGAACACTGGAAATGGGAACCCACCTCACCAAAATGGGATTCAAATATTGTGTCAGCTAAACAACCATATTTATTCCTAAATAATACACTTGGTTTCTACTCTGATTACAGGGATGATTTGTGCCAAATGATGTCTGGCTGTTCAGGAAGTCCTCCTCTATAAATTCAGCTCATTCAACTATTTCAGCTGATCCTGTTTCATAAGGAAACGAAATCTGGCTGTTTATACCAATCCTTCAACTCTATCAATAATCCAGAAAAAAGCCCAGGGTGGTTTTATGGAATCAAACAGATCTTTTTATAACCAATGAATGCAAGACCTGCCCATCTCACAGGCAGGATGATTCCATCTCTCAGCATTCCAGGGAATATTCACCACAGTGACAACGAGATGAGAGCAGCCTTTGCCATTCTATCACATGTTAAGCACCACAGCTACCTCAAGAGAGACAATATTATGGTCAAAAACAAATAAAAAGCAGAACCAGGATTTAAAATTAAGAAATTCTAACAACAAAGATACTTTAAGAAGTCAATGCTGATTTAATTAAAGTTAAGAAACATGGGAAGGACAGAGAAGGGGGACTCTCCATTCCAGCCATTTTTCATTCAAAAAGCCATAAACTTTCCATATTATCCAGGATTACTTTGAGACAGGACAAAGTAAAATCTGCAAAGCTGAAGCTCCCACCATGCTGGAAGCTGGAATGTTGATGTTTTAGGAAATGCTTTCAGTTTCCCAGACAAATTTAACAGGGCCTGTACTTACCCAGAGTATAAAAGATTCACCTTCAGGTCAGCTCTCAGGTCCAGCTTCAAAAGCTGCAGGTTACAAACCAACAGGTCCAGCTTGCCTCTAATCCAGCATTCCATGTTCCAGCTCCAATCTGCACAAAAGAAAGGGATCACACATTTCTGAACTGCATTAAAACAAAATAAAACATCTGGACAGAACTCACAAAGAGAGGAGGAACAGATATTCCTGAAAGAGAGGCTGCACCACAAATGGGAAAATATTTATGAATAATCTGAGTTCAACACTTCCAAGGCTCCAAATCCATGTGGTTCTGCACTGTTATGATTAAATAAGGAATATTTTTTACCTGGATTTAGGGACAAGGCTGCAGGGTGAAGAAAAATGAAGCTGATGGTGGCTGCTGTGTCCTGGGAAGTGGCACAGCCTGAGCTGGGGATTTGTGAAATCAAATTCTACCTCCTGAGTCAATGAGATTCCTGGCAGCAGGATGCCAGCTCCGTGTTCCTCAGAGACAGGAGGAGGAAAAAAACCCTGGAAAAAAAAATCCTAACCCATGTACAGATATTTACTGCATATTTATTATTTAAAGCCTCATAATTCATGTAGAAATGATGCCATTTGCTCTCCATCTCCCCTGCCTGCTGATGGGAGTTTAAAGCCCGTATCCACCAAAAATATTTAAAATATTCCTCACAGTGTCTAAACTCCTTTGAAGATCTGGGTTTATGTCCTCTTATGCAGTGCTCCATATTTTATTCACAATTCCCCCGGAAAGACAGACAACTTTTTTTTCCCTTTTGAAACTGTGCTGTACAATTCCTCCGTCTTCTGCATTCTGAGGAAGGATTTTACCACCCTGAGGACAGATTTTATCACACTGAAGAAGGATTTTACCACTCTGAGGGAGGATTTTACCACCCTGAGGGAGGATTTTACCACTCTGAGGGAGGATTTTACCACCCTGAGGGAGGATTTTGCCACTCTGAGGAAGGATTTTGCCACCCTNCTGAGGGAGGATTTTGCCACCCTGAGGGAGGATTTTGCCACCCTGAGGGAGGATTTTGCCACCCTGAGGGAGGATTTTAACTCTCTGAGGAAGGATTTTACCTCTCAGAGGAAGGATTTTGCCACCCTGAGGAAGGATTTTGCCACACTGTGTTGCCTGCCCAGGATAAAAGTGAATCCCCATTAATCCAACCCACCCCTCTCCTCCCAAAATACAAAAAACCCCAAATATTTTTGCAAGAATTAACTCCTTGTTCCCTTGAGTGCTAAACCCACCTATTTGCTGAGGAGCAGAGAGATTTATTTCTGAAGGAATAAACTTCCTTGCCTGCATGCTTGCTTTGTACAAAGAACAATCAATGTTGCTGGCACTCCAAAGGCAACACAGAAAATTTTCTTCATTCATTAAAGGTTTGATTTTGGATGCTCCAAGTTGTCTCCTCAAACCAGACCAGCTCCCAGCTGAGAAAGGGCTCAAAAAGGTCTCATTCAGCAGCAAACAGGGCAGTGTGAAATTCCTGGGAGGAACTGGATGGACCATGCAATGGGCAGCTGCCTTCTGAAGGAAATCTGCAAATATAAAGGGAAAAGTATTGGAAATAAAAGGAAAAGTTCATATTTTTAAACAATTAAAAGGGAGTGATTGATGTGGTACAGAAATGTATTCTTTAGGTATAAATCAGGTTGTTTCCAGGGGTAAAGACAAAATTAATGAAAACATCCCCTCTAGGTAAAGACAAAATTACTAAAAACATCCTCTCTGAATGGTGTCACAAGTGACAGATTCCAGCCCTTTACCCCAACCTCGCTGCACATAAACTTCTGTTTTCCCAAACTCTTGAAAAAAGTCAAGGCCAAGATTGTAGGCAAAGCATCTCTTGGGGATAAATTTGTTTTTAATAACCAAAACTACAGTGAATCCTAAACTGAAGTGAATTCTAAACTGCCTGTGAGTCTCATCTTCCCATGTAATGCTGGAACAGATCCCCTTCAGCTCTTTTAAAACAGCTCCATTTCAATAAAAATATCATCCTGTTGTAAATATAAAACACAGTCCCACTGTAACTCTTAAATAAAAAAGGCCAATATTACTGTGGGTGCAACTGCACCACCCCAGGGCATTATCTGGGAAGTGAGAGGCGGGAAAATGATCTTTTTTGTTCCCATCAGACTCCAAATAAAACCACTCTGAGCACATTTGTTGATATCATGGCTTGAGTCGTGCTCACAACGGTTTAGAGAAGGATGAGCAGGAAACAACTTCCTGTAAAACACTCTGAATTTAAAGATTAAAGCTCTACTTGAGTCAAGGCACAGGGGCATTGGTGCACTTTGCATTTTGCTCAGGAAGGGCAGAAATTTTAAGCAGTTCATTAAATAGAAATTAATTGATGCTCCATGCCTTGCAACAGCCAAACCAAGAAATCCCAGAATATCTCTGGCGCTGTTTGATTAGTAGAAATTCATCATTCTCTAGCACAGAGCATGAGTTAAATAATACCAAAGTATGAAATGAGAGCTGTAAAAACAGCTCTTGAAAACAGAAGATGCAGAGTGTTACTCTGCAGAGGGTTTTGCTTTCTCTCCACAGAGATTTTGTGGTGCCAGACTCCTGCATGGTTCTGCTCTTCCACTAAGCAGAGTTTGTGCCTCTGTAAATCCCAGTTTCATCAGGACTCCAGCAGGAGCAGTGGAGCAAACAAACTCTCAGGCCACAAGCCACGATGAAAAAAGGGACAAAAAAGGTGGCACAGAGCGGGACAGAGAGCCAGCACTGTCCCCAGCTCATCTCTTTGTCAAGAAACTCCCACCTCGTGTCTCACAGATCATCTCAAGGGATTAATTAAATCTCATAAAGTTAAAAAATGTGCTCAGCTCCTTTCTTCTGGAAAAAAATGAAGTTTAATGACCCAGAGGAAGGCTTGACTCACAATTCTGTCCCCACAGCAGCGGCGTGGCTGGGAGAGCAGGGCCTTCAGATGGTGACAAACTGCTCAGAAATCCCAGGAAGCCTCCCTGGAGCATCCAGGTTTTCCAGTTAAAGCCACTCATTATGTTCAGATCACAAAAGGCTTCAAAATAATTTCAACAATGCAATATTTGCTAGTGAGTGGATAAAAGTATATATAGAGCAAGATAAAAAGGTGTTTATGTATGTAAGAGGTACCTAAATCTAATGATTTATTCATCTTTTTGATTCATATCTTGTAAAGATAGCACCAATTTTCCAAATAACTCCACTGGATTACAGGGTTTGCTTTCTCCCTAAGCGCCATCATCGAAATCCTTAAAACAGTCCTTATTTTAATTAAAAAAATGTAAAAAAGAAAGGCAAATACCAGCTGTCCTTGCAGAGCAGATGCCAATATTGTCAGAGGCATTTCCCAGTTTATGAATGCAGCATTTGGAGAGAGCTGAGCACCCTCTGGCCATGTGCCATAGGGAGCAGGAATGGCAGCATCTCCAGGAGCACAGGAATTTTCCTTCCACTTTAGGGCAGCAAAACAAACTCCCCACACATTCTAATTTCATCAAATCTGTCCAGGGCATTTCTTTGGATGTGTTCTGACTCAATATATTGATTTTTACTGATGTTTCCTGTGCTGAAAAGTTCCCTAACCCTAGCCCTATCCCAAACTGGTTTTTAGGATATTTTTTAGTGACTTACCCATCAGCACAAACATGGTTGGGATGATTTGCCAACACATCTGGTAGAACTGACCTGAAAAACACACAGAAAATCAATGATGATTATAATCATATAATTATCATATAATGATAATTATAATTATCAGTCTATTATTTCATTTTGGTGCATTTCAGTTCATTTGATGCTCACACCTTTGTAAGCAGGATCATGGAAAACCAGAATGGTTTGGAAAGGAACTTAAAAATCATCTCAGTCCAACACTCTGGGATGGGGAGAAACACTTTTCTCCTCACCAGGAAGGGAAGAACAGGCCAGAAAGGCAGAAAAAAATCAGATTTTTCCAAGTGCTGCATACACAGAGGCACTCTCCCATTTCAACAGTGAAGACTTCACTAAACTTTATGGCAATGTTTCATTATTGTTCCTTCATTTCACATACTTTGTTCTTTTCTGTTTTCACCCAATAGTTACATAAATTCTGCTAAAACATAAATATATTTTTGTGCTTAAAGCTCCACAGAGGAGAGTTTGGCTGCTGTTGTAGTCAAGAACTGAGTGCTGAGTAAAACCCACAGCTCAAGTCAGACAGCAAATACCAGGGTGAGAAATTCCACTCAGGGAATCTCTCCAAGGGGTTCCTGAAATATTCTGAATATTCCTGAAATATTTCTGAGGACAGTTTCCTTGAGAACATCCCAGGAGCCAAAAGAGGCAGTGCCAAGGTTATGTAATGGCCTTGCAGTTTGGGGCTGTGTGTCCTGGAAAATACATTTCTTTATATATTCCACATCCACCTGAAGCAGCAGCCAGCTGCCCAGGGAAGTGACAATTCCCAGATCCTTGTCTCCCTGCCTGCTCTCCCACACATTCAGCTGGAGCTGAATTTCTGCAGCACCGTGCTCTGCAGGATCAGTCAATCCCATCCACTTTTCTCCCCATCCACTGGCTGCTTTTCAGCTCCATTTTCAGCAATTACAGAGGGAATCTTGGATTTTCCCAGCCCCTGTTTCAGGGGATAATTTGGCTCTCAGCTGGTGGGTGGTACCTGTTCCTTTTCCATTAGTTTATTTATTTTAATTTATTTTTATATATTTTTTATTATATATTTTTATTTATATTTATTTTTATTTATATATTTATTTATATCTATTTTATATTTATTTTTATTTATTTCTATTTACTTATATTTATTTATATTTATTCATATTTATTACATATTTATTACATATTTTATTATATTATATAATTTTAATTTTTATATTTTATATTTTATCATTTATGTTTTCTTCTATTACAAACATTATTTATCATATTTATTTATTTATTTATTTATTTTTATTTAAATTTATTTAAATGTATTTAAATTTATTAGTTTATTCCTATTAAAGAGCCATGAGGGCCAGAGGAATTATGGAGCTATCAGGTCATTTTCACAAAGATACAGGCAAGAATTATTTCCAAATAATTGAAATGAGTTAGATTTCCCCCTTAATTCAGAAATAAAAAGTACCTTCTAAAAGAGTTGATTTGACATAAATGTGCATTATTCACACTATTAAATGGTTTAGTGAGAAACAGCCCATGTTCCTCTTTCACAGGTGCAATAAAAATTCCATGTCCATCCTTCAACCACTTCCCAGCAGGAAACTACCGGAGATCACTTCCAAGAAAACTGGAAATCCATGTCCAGAATTTATAAGGTTATCCACGGGTCCTGGGTGTTAGAGTTTCCCTCATGAAATACCCATTTACACTGAGAAGAAAACAACCACAGAGCTCCAGAATACAGAAGAAAAATTATAATTTTTATGTAGTTTAGTGAAGATAAAGGCTTTTGAATTTCCTGATGGAAGTGAAAAATAATTAAGGGAGAATTTCTCCATGGAAAGGGTGGCCAGGATTGGAAGGGGAGTTTGGAATTCCCATTCCTGGAAGTGTCCAAGGAACTCCTGGAGTTGGCATTCGGTGCTCTGGCCTGGGGACAAGGTTGGACTTGATGGTCTTGAAGGGCTTTTCCAACCTTAATGATTTTGGGATTCTGACAAATAAATGGGCAGACAGAGCAATCAGAGGTTCTGATGTCAGCACTAATTTGATATTTGGAGCAGAAGGCAAAACCACTTTTCAGCCCAGCTTGGAACCTCCCGTCACATCAACCTAGGCTGGTTTTACAGAGGTGTTTTTCCAGTCCCAGCTCCAACAACATTCCTGACCAAACCCCTTGCTGCACATGACCAAAAAGCCCTGTAAGCTGCATGGCCACAGAATCAGCCCCTTTTCTGTTCAAAGTTCCACCTTCCTTGTGTAAACTTGGAAGAATTGGGTAAAAAGAGCCATCTACAGATAAATCCCAGGGCAGGATAAATGCACAGCTGGAACAGACAGGATTCTCCAAAATTTTTTCCAGTGAGAATGGTGAACTTGCCAGGATTCCTTACTCCATAGTAAGAAAGAACATAAGTTTTTACAGGAACATTTGCAGGGAACAGGAAGTTAAATAAAGAGAACTATTAAAACTTGTAAGCTCTGTTCTGGAGAGAATAAATTAACACAGCCAGGACAAATTGGTTTATTTGTGGCTGGGGAAGTGTCCATACAAAAGAAAGGAATTGGGGTCCTTTTGAACAAATGTATCTCAAATTACCCTGGAACCACTGATTTTGCTGCTGCTGTGTACAAGAAATTTTCTGTATTCTTAGGTAAACACTATATTCCTCTCCACACCAACCACAGAATCACAGAATAGCTCAGCAAGAAGAGTTGGGATTAAAACCAAAACACAACTGATTTGACAGGCAAGGAGGAGAACAATTAAATAAAGAATTAAGATTACTTTTGTTCACAGGACAGGTGAGAAATCATGGAATTCCCTGGCTTATCAGCATGGAAAAGAGGTTCAGCACAACCTGAAATGAGCAGGACCCACACCACCTGCACTGAGCATGGAAAACCTTATAAACCACCCCAGACTTTTGCAAGCACTGCACTACAGCTGGTTTTAAATATTAAAAATCTCTAGAAAGCATAAAAATCTTTTATTAACAACGCCTATTATACAGCATCTTCTGACCTGTTCTTTAAGGGTGCCAAGGGCTTTCCTGTCCTGTTGCTCTGAGCACAGAATTCCCTTTGCCATATACTAAAAATCATTCTTAATAAAGAGTTCTAACTAAGTGGTATACACAAAATAGAAATGATTATGACCCACACTGAATAAAATTTTGCCAAAATTAAAGGTTTAATAAAGTCAACCCAAGTTGGGCAGAAGCACAGCTACAAATCCAACTCTAAACCTGCTGGTGGAGCCTCTCCCCCAAGACTCGACAGCGAAAGGTCCCGAACTCTACAGAGTTTCTCCAGATCGTGGGATTTCTCTTGTTTGTAGTGAAATCACTTCTCATTCATGCTGTGGGTCTGTTCTTCCTTACGTGCTGAGCTCCTGGGATTCCTTGGCACTTAAAGCTTGTATCCACGTTATAAGCACACTTAGAAGTTAAGGGCTCTCCGTGCGCTCATTAGAAACTCATTTATAAATGCTGCACCACTCATTAACTTTCCGAAGTTCTCTTCTATCACAGCTCCCGCAGCATCAGGGACTCACAGCCCACAGTCACCGAGATTTATTTTTCTTTTTGCTTCTGACACTGAACCTCAGGGAATATAAAGGAGACAAAGGGCTGGTTCGAGTATACTGAAACCACCCTGATCTGTGAACGGGATGTGGGACCGGCTGCGAGCTGAGTTCAAGGAGATGGTTCAGGAAATTAGAGGGGGGGGAAGCGGATAAAAAGTAAATTAACCAACCTGATTGTCCTTCCTCTCGGGGCTCCGACTGGCGGCTGAAGAGACGCTCCCACGGTGTTGCTCCGATGGCGAACCCCGGACGGGCG
>NC_031777.1:29721399-29750417 GCF_001522545.3 Parus major | reverse complement strand
TCCCTGAGGGAGCTGGGAAAGCTCAGCCTGGAGCAAAGGAGGCTCAGGGGAATTTCTGGCTCTGCACAAGTCCCTGGCAGGAGGGGACAGCCGGGGGGATTTGGGATCTCCTCTTTGGCATAAAAACTCCGATGGTGACCAGGAGCAGGAAGGATAATGAGAGAACAGGAAACTAAAATTCCTACAGACACAGCAGGAGGAAGAACCTTGGAAGAGTTAAAGCCCATCTCATTCCACCCTTGACACTTTGCACTGGATCAGGTTGTCCAAGGCTCATCCAACCTGCCTGGTGCCTCTTAATGACATTAATTAATTCAAATATCTCATGACCTGGTTGGGCTATAATGCAGATATCCAGTATCTGCTGGCTCTAATTGAAGAGCAATTGATAAAAATTACCTTTTACTCCACAAGTAATGGACGAAATCACATTTTTGACCCTTTTGCACTTCAGAATTTGAGGAGTTGACAGTTGTAAAGCAATACCACATATTTAACAGGAACTTGCAATTAAAAAAACAACACCCAAAAATTATTTCAAGGAATTTCAAGCAAGGACTGAGCCCTTTAATTTTGCTTGTGCTCATCCTTTTGTAAAAGGCAGCAAAAATTTCAAACCAGTGAACTAGAAAGTCCCAGTCAGGCCTAAAACTGAGGGTTTTATACAATGGTTTTTCTTTTCAGCAATATTATTTTAAAAGAAATGCAAACCCACTATCTCTGCTTCGTGAGGTATGAAGACAAATATTTTTGTTTGCTTATTGCAAACTCTTCTCCTGGAAGAGTAACCAGACTGGAACTATCTTTTGGGTGATGTAAACACTTCTCCCATGAGCAAACCCACTCATTTGCCTTAATTTATTTATTGACTTTCTGTAATTCACAATCCATTTCCTCAAAGCAGCATCAGCCAATTTCACTCCTTATTGAAATAACCCTCTCTTAATTGATAAATTCTATTTTCGACACATTTCCTGGTTCTAATATGGCAGTTTGGGAAATCTGACTAAATACAGCTTGTGTCTGAGGTTAGGAAGCCTCCAAAGCTTTCGTATCCCAGACTTTCACAGCATAAGCAAAAGCTGTCAAAAGCTGCCACTAGAAAATCCCTTTATTTAGAATATCTTGAGACAAACATTTGACAAGAGTTTTCTTTCACTTCCCCATGTGCCACTGCTGCTCAGTCAACCAGGAAAAAGAAATCCCCTACAAAGCCTCCACTAATGCATATTTATTTATTTTTGAAGGTTTTTTTTTCTCCCCCCCATTACATCTCAACTAAAACTTCCTTGAGCTTAATCCTCTTGAGGAAGCCAGAAGACAGGTAATTCCTCCTTTCAGAGTTCTTTGACGTGTGTTACATGTTTCATACTGATCATCCTTTGTGTAAACTTCAATTCCAGTTTATTCTGTCTTTCTTTATAGATCAGCTTCCCTGGAGGCCTCCCAAGGCTGATCCCTGACAGGATTGGAGAACCAGGTGGGAGTCAGGGAACAGGGAAAGGACCAGACAGGAGGCTCAGGGTGGACATCAGCAGGAATTTCCCCATGGAAAGGGAGCTCAGGCACTGGAACTGCCCAGGGAAGTTTGCAGTGCCCATCCCTGGAGGTGTCCAAGGAGTTCCTGGAGGTGGCACTGGGGACTCTGGGCTGGGGACAAGGTGGGGATCAGGACTCGCTGACCTTGGAGGGCTTTTCCAGCTTAAATTATTCCAGGGTTTTATTACTTTATTGACATCTTGTTGCTCAGATATTTTCATCGCTGTTCTGTTGTTTCTCTGAATGCCTGAATTACCTCACACAGTTTCTATTTTGCCATTTTGACTCCAAGATTTTAATGTTTCTCCATGCTTTATTCACTAGGATATGGAAATGCAGGATCCAGGATGTTCTCTAGCCTCAGCACAGCATCCCCTCTGCTCAGGGCCTCCCACTTTTGTGGAATTAGAACTTTTGGAGAGGCTTTTATTAGAAATACAAACAAGGAAATGTGGTTCTTTTTTTTCCTCTCAGCCTCCATGTTTCACCTCAGATTTTCTCCCTCAAAGCATTATAAAAATAACAAGGGGCCAGAAGCCTTTCAACAAGTTTTGTGTTGAAAAACAACAAAATATCACAAAATACAAAGCCCCAGGTGGTTTTGCAAAGCACATGAGAAGATTTCAGTGACCTGTGTGCATGTTTTGAATCTAAGTGTGAGCAAGAAGCACAGAACTTCTCAAACAGAGCAAAACTTCAGCCTTTAGGGTTTATTTATTTTAAAAATGTGACATCAAAGCAATTCCTTCCACCAATTATGCTGGATACAGTCACAGAGCCTCTGTGTGGCAGATGATAATAATTCCCTGATCTCTTACAAATAAAAATTCCTAATCCCCTGCTCAGCTTTTTCGTGAGTCAATAATCTCCTGCCTGGTTTTACATCCATGTAGATTATCCAAGGAGGATCAGAGCTGCCAGCCTGGGTTTGGGGTGGAAGGGATCTTAAATCCCATCCAGTACCACCATGGGCAGCGACACCTTCCACTGGCCCACAGTGCTCCAACCTGGCCTTGGACACTTCCAGGGATCCAGAGGCAGCCACAACTTCCCTGGAAATTCTATTCCAGGGCCTCCCGATGCTCACAGCCTGGAATTCCTTCACATTATCCAATCCAAACCTACTTCCTTTCCATGTGAAGCCATTTCTTCCTGTCCCTCCATCCCTTGCCCAAACTACTCATGTTCAGGCAAAGAACAGCAGGAGTTTACACTGCAGCAGACACAGGGGTGTTTTTTCATTTCCAAAATGAAAAATATGAGCACAAAATCCATAAAACCCTTGATATTCACAAGATAGGACTCCTCATTTCTGCAAATCTGTGATTGTTTCAGAATCAAAGCATGGTTTGAGAGGCAGAACTGACACCAGGCCAGGAGGGGCAGAGCCACAGCAGCTGCTCATGAGCAGGGGAGAGGGAAAAAAGGGTGGAAAACCAAGTGGCACCATCAGCTTCCCAAGGGAAGGTCAGCTGAACCAGTGGAAGGATGAATGGATAATATTTCATAACATATTCTTTATTTTTTTAATAGTTAAGCTAAGTGAGGAATAAGTTTTTAAGGGAGGCAGAAGGGAATGATCTACAGCAAATTCCCCAGAAGGAATTTCCACCCCTTTTGAAGCTTTCACATGGCTGCACGAGAGGTCCCAGGTTAATTAGTGCTGTCACCATTAGTGCAGCTTATTTCTCAAGTGCCACAGCATCATTTGGCAAGAAAAGGATCCTGAGTGCATTCAAGGGGGAAATTGCAGCAAAATATACAAGTTTGGCAAAAAAGAGAAGTGGTCCTTGAAGCAGCAGGCTGTGCAGTTTAACTTTCATTTTGACAGGCTGGATGTGTTTGATATGTCTATTTAATGGGCTTTTAAATAAAACCACTGTTACTATAGTAACATTTACATCAGAGGTT
Source organism: Parus major (assembly GCF_001522545.3). NCBI lineage: Eukaryota > Metazoa > Chordata > Aves > Passeriformes > Paridae > Parus > Parus major. Next base: position 29,746,967 of record NC_031777.1, on the reverse strand, counting down.
GTGCTCATGCTGCCTTTGAGGTACAGGAAACCAATCTGCTCTGCTCACCTTTGTGCTTCACGCCAATATTTTACATGGTAAACCCGTTTTCTAATAAATAACTTCCTTTTTTCGGAGTATTTTCCGTCTCAGCTTGGAAATGAGGATGGATTTGAGGTGGTTGGCTTTGCAGTGACTAAGCCCTGTGTGTGGGAACACACTCCTGGTGCCAGGGAGAACAAGGATTGCATAAAAAGGAAACTGCAGCGTGGGGAAATCCATGCAGGATCCCTGCAATTATCCAAGGCCAGGTTGGACTCTTGGAGCAGCCTGGGATAGTGGGAGATATCCCTGCCATGGGAATGAGATGAGCTTTAAGGTCCTTTCCAAGCCAAACTATTCCAGGACTCTACAATTCCAACAAAGACGACAAATTTTGCTTTTCTGCTCCTCCAGGAGGTTTTCCTGGTCCAACTCTGCTTTCACTCAACAGCACCAGAATATTTACACAGCACAACGTGACCCTCTTTGGGTGAGGAAATGAAACCACCCAGGGCTCTCAATTTCCCTAAAAAAGACTTTTTAGCTGTGCATGTCCTTAACAGGAATTAGCAGCTGGAAAATAAAGAGGAGAAGGGGAAAGGTGGAGGGAACTTAGAGCCTTCAGACATCTCTCCAACAGCTTGACTCCATTTTCCCTTCTATTTTTCTTCCTAATGTGCATCATTTGAAATCAGATTTTAGTGAAAACGTGCATGGATGGGAGTGTGGGACAACCCAAACGCTGCTGCCCATGGAAAGGCAGCTTTGCTGATGTCATAACCATGAAAAAAAAGGGATTTACTTTAGATTCCAAAGCACTGTTTGGTCTGTTATCCCCACAATCCCTGCCAGGATGACACACTCAGCTCCATCTCAGCGAGGAGAAAGCAAACACCACGACTTTTTCCCTCAGGGGGTGGTGGTGGGAATCTATTTCCAGCAGCACTTCAGAAAAGCTGGCACCAATCTGGGTTCTCAAGTGGGATCTCACACAGAGGCCAGGAATTTACAGCATGGAGAGAGAAATGCTGCATAAATGAGAAGGTATTTTGAATAAATGCATTCATTTAAAGAAAAAAATTAAATTCGAGGCTTTTTATCAATTTAAATGTTTCTCAATCTGTCAAAAATTCAGTTTGTGATAGTCACAGACTCAGAAAAAAAAAATCAAATGGGTGGTTTAATCCAAATTGAGGCCGCTTTTTGTGGTTTTGGCTATGGAGAGAAGATTTTACTTAAATGTTTATATCTCAGTGAAGAGTTCCATCCAACATGAAATAGAAACCCCACCTACTCACACCCACAATAAATGAAAATCATGGAAGGGATGGAAGAGGCCTTAAAGGTTTTTTTTAAAATGCCACCATATTTTCATTAGAGCAGAGGAAGTTCGAAAATGGGTACAAGGATCCTCCCCCACCTTGTCCCAGCATCCCAAAAGAGAAAAAAAACATTCCTAAATAAGAGACAAACTCACATATCTTTCATCCCAAAAGAGAAAAAAAACATTCCTAAATAAGAGACAAACTCACACACCTTTTGTGGCTCTTTTCAGCTGCATTATTCTTAAAAATCAGATTATTTCACCTAAACAGCAAGGGAAAGTGCTGGAATAGTGTCTGGTTTGTAGCTTCTACTAAGCACAGGTTTGGGCACTAATTTTGGGGTAAATCCATGGAAAATTTGGGTTTCAGTGTCCAAAATCTGGCAGCATTTAATCCTTCTTTAGTTGGAGTGTGGAATGGCCGGATGATGTTGATTTTCTGTTTATTTTCTAGATAATAACAGCTGCAAAGGAATTGCATGAGGGGAAAAAATACAGGGATCTTGAGTGTGTGGTGGGAAAACAGGAAAAACTGGGCTAGGAAGGGAAGATATGGGAAGAGTCAAGAACAAGAAGCAGATGGATCCTTCTGGGGTGGGAATGATGTGTCCAGATAGTGCTGGCACAGAGGAAGTGTGAGTGAAGGGATGATCCTGGAATTCTGGCAGCAGGGAAAGGGTCAAGAACACAGAGTCCCAGCAAAAAGGGGTAAAATTGTGCGAGGGACTGGCAGGGATGCTGTGCCCTCATATTTATGGGATGGTGGGAACAATTGGATGCTGGATTCTGAAGTTATTCCGTCTTTATGTGGCAGAAAAACGGGAACAGAACTGCCTGGGACAGCCATTCCCAGATTTTGGTGCTTCTGGAGCAGGCTGGAAGCACCTGGCAGATGGAGAGGGATGCTCTGTGTGCCTTTCCCCCAGGAATTCCACCTGGGAATATTCCAGCCCCAGGAATTTTTTCCAGGTGCTCCTGCAGGAGGAAGGAGAGGCCGAGGCACTGCTGGGGCTGCAGGAGCTGGGAATAAGCAGGGTAGGGATCGGCTCTCCCACACTTGGCAAGGATCACCCCAAAAAGCAGAATTCCAAGGAAATCAGATGGGAATTCCAGCCCTTCCACACCAGGAAAGAGCAGAATTTCAAACACACTCCAGTCTCCACTCACACCCCAGGCCCTGTGCCATTTAAAATGTCATTTTTGGACCTTTAGAGACGCTCTGCATCTCCAAACTCTCCCTTATTGATCAGGAATTTGTGGCAAAAGGTCTCCCCTTGAAGGCTGTCAAACACAAACCTGATTGGATTATTCAGTGCAGACAGGTTTTCCCTTCACAAAGGTCACATTTATTTAATGTAGAGTTATTCCATCCTGGATCTGGATATCCGAGCACCCCTGAATCATCCCGGTTCAACATCAGCTCTTTCCCTCCACATCACCACTCCCACTTCTTTCTACATGGCTTAATAAGAGATAAAATTGACTATTAAACTTGATTAATAACATTCATTTCAAAAGGTTTCATATTAGGGCAGGAGTTGTGAGGTTTAAATGGGACCAAACCAGCCCAAATCCTGCTGCCACACTCAGTCTCCAAATAAAAATACAGCCCTAAGGAATGACCTATTACTGCCATTTAAAAGTTAGCAATGATCAATTTAATCAGATTACTAAAAGTGCTACAGGAAATCAGGCATTGACTGACCCTCAAAATGAGTTTACCTCATTGCCTGCCCATTATAGAGCAGAAAATACAATTATTGCAGGAACTTGGAGCACCTCACACAAAACTGAAGGGTTGTGGGCAATAAAAACACTTCAATGTCAGACAAACAGGTGGCAGAAAATTGGTTTTGCCCTCTGATTTACTTAAAATTCTGCAAAGAATCCGAAAGTTTGGGATCTATTTGGAAATGATCCTCCCAAACTGACTTTATTTCTGTTTTAATTCTTCCCAACACTAAAGGAAAAGGGAGCAGTGCTGTCACTCACTGTCACTTCCATCACTTGTCAGAGGCGTCACTGCATCAACAAGAAAATGAGACTAAAATTAAGTTAATTGGGCAATTTTTCACACCAAATCAAAGGCCACATTTTAAAAATACCTCACAGCCCACAAAGCTTGAGAAACCATCTCAAAACATCACACAGTAAAACAAGCACATTTCTTTTCACAAAATTAGTAATGAGGGGTTTCTATTTCACAAAAATCCTTCTGACATTAAAAACCTTCCAAATATGACAAATCAACCCCTGTAAAAGAGCAGAGAAACAGAGAAACCTGTGATGATCTTCAGGTGTCCAAAGGGAGGCAAATAATCCCAATTTTAATTGAGGATATTGGCTGAATCCTAATTAACTTTCCACATTTCTCACTTCTGAGACTCCCAGACAAAGGCTCCACATTTGGAAATTGTTTCTAATGACTGGCTGCTATTAAGAGATCCATGAAAACTGATTTATTTTCTCCTGTAAATTCTAATTAAGCAGCAAAATATTTATTAGGAATGCAATCTTTAAAGGAATGGAAAGAAAAGCCAGCATACTCTGAACTGGCTAAGTTATATTAGTTTGTATAATCTGATTTAAAAGATAAATTTTCTTTCTGTATGCAGGAGAAATATTCTGCTTTTCTTAATCTGTTAAAATGAAACTGTTTTCTTTTGGGATTTTTTTTATTTGGGAAATGGTTTTATCATCCTGGAGCTGTTTAAAACATTTGAATGTCTCCATGTAATCATTTATTTGGTGATAAAAACTTGGCCAGGCAGGGTGACACTCCTAGGAAAACAAGGCCAAGCTGGTGAATCCTCTCCCTGTGTTTAAAGCAGGGATTCATCCCTCCCTGATCCCAAATTCCCACTGACTTCCAAAGGGAGAATTTGATCAGCAGCCAAGAAGTGACAACTGTTGCAGCTTTTGTTTCTGCCTGGTGTAAAGGGTTTTGGTTTAAAAGATGGAAAACTGGGAATAAAGTTTCCTTTTATACTGGGAAATACCAAAGCAGCAAAATCACAACCCCAGATCAAACTGCTCCAACAGAGGGTGAGCAAAACATACAAATGTCACCCTCAATCCTCTTATTCCAAGTATTGCTTTCAAAGGCACTTTGAACACCCTTTAACTTGTCCCCAAATCCTCAAAAAGCCAAAATCACCCAAGCAGCATCTGCCATTTGTTCACATGGACCAAGAAAAGGAAAGTGGCACAGTCAGGGTATTGGGAAATGAAGCTCCAAGCAGTGATAAATCAAAATTCAAAGGTATTGATAATCTGAAATGACCCCTTGGGCCCACCAGAGACCCCAACATTGCTGTTAGCACCTCAGAATTATTCTCCTTTTAAGGGTTTCGAATAATTTAAAACTCCAGCCCGAATATGATTTCTGCTTTGTGTTCTTTTAACTCCACAACAGTAAGCAACTCATTTTCTCAGCATTGCCCAAGAAAACAAGCAATTAAAAACAAGTAACACCCCAGAATTCCCACCAGTTTGGCTGCAGGCAGGCAAAGAGTTAAAAAAATATTAGGGGTTTGATACCAACAGCTGGGCTGCTGTAACTACAGATTTGAAATTCCTCCTACAATCATTGCACAGAAGTCTTCCCTGAATGAAAATCTGCAAAAGGAAGGCTTATTATCATGTATAATGTGTATTTATTATCAACATTACGTGGATTTAATATTAATACCTTGTGTCACTTTGTCACTACATCCAAGTTACTCTACTAAATACAGCCATGGGTTGAGTCTCACTTGAAAACAATCTTTTACCTGTTCCCTAAGAATTTTCTGAGGGGAAAAGAGGGATGATTTTATAATCCCTGCTGTCGCCCCAGCATCCCTCAGAGGAGGCCAGACAAGTGTGGAATCTCCTGCACAGGCAGACAAGGGGAGACACAGGAAGCAGGCACCAACCAGTCCATTAGAAAGATGAATATCCAGAATATTTCAATCTAGAACTGTTCTACAGGAAGCAATAATTCCATTAAAAAAAATAAGTACTGGTCATGGGGAATAAACACCTGTAACCCATTTTTAATGTAACCCAACCTCAAAATAAAGGGCAAAAGCAAACCAATAAAAAAAGATAAATACAGGACGGGCCTTTGGAGGAAATGTCTCCAGCTGATCTTTAACATTTGATCCAAATTCAGCAGCCAATGCTCCCTTATCCATTTTATCAGCTTTTCCCTGGAAAGCCCTGCAGTAGGAACTGGCCAGGAGTTTGCAGGGGCCACTAACAAATCAATGGCTCATTAGCACCTGGTGAGCATCCAGCTTAATGAGAGTCCATCCATCCTTCATCAGAGGCCAGGAACGTTCCCTGCAGAGCAAAGGCTGGAGGATCTGAAGAGTCCTGCTGCCTTCAGAATGAGATCAGGCTTATAAAGCTCATTTTAGAGCTCTCCATCATTTGCAGCTGAACATCACAATTTGAAACACATCACTTTGTCTGGGTATCACTCCTTACACTCATTTCATGGGATTAAAGGCTGTTTAAAGGTTTTGGGAAGTTACCTGAGGTCATAACAACTGCTCAGGAAGGTCACCAGTTCTGAGAGGATTGAAGAACCCACAAAACCAGACTGTGACCAGCACAGGGAGTGCTGGTTTGTTTTATCCAACTCAGTGGATGTGACAAAATAACCAAAATAAATCAGCTGAACGAGGGTGGGGGGGACAGGAAATCCATGTTATCCCACACAGACACTGCCCCCAAATCCAGCAGCAGGTTAAAAACAGGAGCTTCAAGCCTAGAGCTGAAGTGACTCTGCCAAAGGTGAACAGCATTCCCAAACGTTCCCTGTGCACAGCAGCTCTCTGATCCACACTCACCTTCCCCAAAGCCTCATACTCAAGGCACTGCTGTGAAAATCAAGTTCCACCTCTTCCAAACTGCTCCTGATGGTGGGGGATTCAATAACTCCATTTTCCCAAGCTCTGGGGAGATCAGAATTCCCCACTTCAGTATTTTCATCACCTTAATTCCAGGAGAAGTGACCTGGAAGAGAAGGAGAGCTCTGATGCCCTCCACGTCCCTGAGGATTTTACTCCAGACCCCTTGGAAGAAAGGGATGTGGAAAAGCTCAAGCACTACCTCACATCCCATCTTTTTTTATGGAATGCTTTTAAAAACCCCCCAGATCCACCAGGTACACAGGAGATAAGTGATGATCCTTTACCTTTCCAACACATCCTACATTAAATCCTCTTCCATGGCTCCTGGAATTTCCCATTCCACCATCAGGAAAGCAGCACTGGACATGTTTTACCTCCCACCCATCTGTTGTCACCTCTTGAAATTTAAGGCAGACAAATTTTGAAGCATCAGATATGTTTATTAGACAATTCCAAAAGTCAGTTTTAGTAGGCAACTCGGAAAGAAAAGTAGAATATATTTGAATGTCCGTGTTGGAATACTTCATCATCTCAAGGAATCAGTCACAGGAGATAAAAACTGGTTACAAAAGGTACAAAAGCTGCACTGAATTCCCACTGAAAGCAAACAGCATTAATTGACAAAGAAGCTTTGGAAAAAAACACAGATTTCCAGCTGATTATGGAACACTGATTTTGCCATGTAGGTGCAGTCACAAAAATCAGCGTTGTGTGGAAATTTAAGGCACTTTGGATACACAGCATTCACTTCCACACAGGAAAACCATTCCAGAGGAACCATTCCAGAGGGATGGGATGGAATTCCCAGTACAAAACATCAGAGCTTAGCAGGAGTGAAGCTCTGGAGAAAAAAAACCCACTGAAGTATTATTTTTTACCATATTTGATAACAAAGTAAATTTACTTGACAGAGGTTAAGGGAGATCTCCATGATTTCAACACAGTTTTAAACATTAAAGTCCATGTGAAAACAGCATGAAATTCACATTAGGGATTAGTGCACTTAGCTACCTCCAAATAATAAAAATAATAATAAAAAAAGCATTGACCTTCTCCACTCAACCTCCATGAGGTACCCACCAACCACAGCCCAAAGGGGATACAGTACAACGGGAAAATTTGGCAAAAAGCAATTTAAAACAGCATTTTCTGCTCCTCCTGGCCACTTGAGATTGTCCTTGTTCACTGTTCCTGTCACACACTACTACAGCAGAGCCCACAAATAATTTATTTTAAGGCAAAATTCAATCTCAGTTGGTTTTCCTCCCCAAAACTCCATCAGTAATTGAATAGTTTTGTGGATTTCTTTCACAGCCTTTGGTACATAAATGGTGTAAAAGCTTTCCAGAATCCAACCCCAGGCCAAGAGGAGTTAAATGGAATTGTTAGCAATGGCATTAAGAATTTATCATCAGGCACTGACTGGGTTTTACTTCACTGTTTTACCTCATTATTGAGTGAAAAATGCCACTGTAGAGGAAAAAAAAGGTGTCTTCTTTAAAAACAAAGCAGGATTTAAACATGGAGATGATGTTTAATCTGAAAAATCTGGTTTATCATTAAAACAAGGGATTTCCCTAGTTCCACCAGATTTCAAAAAGCAGGAAGAAGACACTCAGATAATTTGTTATTCTCAGGATTTTTTTAGTTTGTCCTGCTATGTCTTGGATGGAGCATTAACATCCAGAAAAAAAACCGTCCTTTAATGTTAACTCCTCTTTTAGCAGGAGACAACCTGGAAACCCTTCAATATAAAATACAGCTACTCAGCTGTTCCTTCCCACACAGCTGAAATTTCCATTGAAAACATGGAATTAACCTTCCTGAAATTCCATTTTCCATTCCTGCTTGAGCCTTATCCCACGAATGGGGACCACAAAATTATTTCTGTCCCCATTTCAGAGCGCTCATGTCATTAATTACTGACCTTTCCCTCTGTTCTTACAAAACTAAAGTAATAAAAATGTATTTTCTCAAGTGTGATTATGTGAACATTTAATAGGATAATGCTATTTGAAAATATAGTGTTTTAATGTAATAACAACCTTATTACAGATTTAAAAAAAAATAAAAATAGGAGTTGAAGAAGTTTTAAAAGCAAGGAGGAAACAAGAAATCCTACCCAGCAGAACACTCTGGGTGCAATTCACACCCATAAAAATACAGAGCTGAGCACTAAATTGTGATTTTAAGTGTCCTGAGGGTAGTTTCTCCTTTTGTGAACCTCCACAGAAGTCCTGTCAGCTTTAAGATGCATTAAAATATATTATTCCCCAAATACAGACACAATTTTTAAACTGAATAGGGACAGAAAATATCTCTGTGGAGAGAAAAATGATCTTTAAACAAACATAAGTGGAAGGGTTTTTAACCAGGGTTCTTTTCTTTTGCTTTCATTAGGCAATAAAAGTTGACATCACTTATGTTTGGCTTTATATCATTAAGAAAAATTACAATTTTTTCTCAAATTACAATTAATGAGATGTAAATGAAATTATAACCTAATCATCCCAATTAAAGCAGAAAGATTGAACAAGTTGAGCAATCCCAATAAAGATAATTTTTATATTATTCCTTGATTATATGGTTAAAAACCCAACAGGAATAGTGACCAATGGCTCAATGACATTGCAATTAAACCAAAAATTAATGGGTAAATCCACTTATGTTTTGTAAACTTCTTCAAGGATAAATTCATAATAATCCCAGATTTCAGTGACTACTTCAAAGCCAACTGTCAGCACTGTCCCTTTGGCTGAAGTACATTTCAAAAAGCAAATTATTACGTGATAATGTAAAGCCACATGAATTTTATAACATACCACACACGTTATAATATCTGTACATACACACAGAACAGGAGGGGGAAAAAAAGCTGTAAAATATTCCAAATTACCAGCACCACAGTGAGCTCCTACCACTGCTCCCAGCTAAAGTCATCTCCTCTGCCAAACACAAGGAAAAAGCCTAAAATAGTAAGGAAAATGACTGCATTGCCAGCCAGCACCAGGCCACAGGCTCCCCATTTGATCTGAAATGCAAGAAATGGAACAATCAAAGCAGTTCTTGGAAGAGATGCTCAGGGCAGTTAATTCTAGGCATTAGATCAGCTAAAACACTACAAAAAATAAAAATAAAAATACTACAGAAAGAGGCTAAAAGCAGAAAAGGCAAACAATAAATAATTCAATTTGTGTGACTAATTATTCAATTAGCAGCCACTCGTATCACTAATAAACACTTCAGCCAAGCTACTGCTAGGATTTAGAAGAAAATGATGACTTGCCTTACAAATCATTAAAACACACCTAAATCAGAGAGAAATCTGGTGAAATTCATGCTCTCCTTTCATTGCCATGCAACAAAATCAAAAGTTCTCCTTTCAAATAAGTAACAGGCATGGAAAACATGGATTTAAAGTGAACAGGTTTTTTTTTCCTAACGAGCTGCACAAGTAATTTAATTAAATAAGCAACATTTACTCTTTAAATACATGACTGAGAGTTCCCTCTCGTGGTTGTTCTGCTGCTGCCAGGCCACAACTCCAAAATAAAAATATCAGGGGAATTGGGCATTACAAATAAATTCAGAGCAAGTACACAAAATTTAAAGGACTGAAAGCAAAGGGGAAATCCAGCAGGACTCAGTAAAACATCACTGGGTGGTGGGGAAATGAGACAGGGGAAATTCTTTGCCTTTCAGACAAATGTGACCAAAATCTCACCACCAGAGAAGAGTTCAGAAAGAAAAGAGGGAACTCAGGCAGAGTTTCCTCAGGTTTTGAGGGACCAAAGCTTGGGAAATGCTTTAAGAGCCACAAGGGCAGCTCTGGAAGCTTGGCCTTTTATCTTTTAGCTCCTAACATTCCCCAGTCCCCAAGTCTGCAGCATCCTCAATGGAGAAAGCAGTCATTCCAAGAGAAAAACAAGGAAGCTGGAGCAAGAAGTGATGCAAAAGGGTCATGAGACAGAGAGGCATGAGGTGGAGGAGGAGATATTATCTCTTGTTGGACCAAAACAAGGCTGGAGGGGGAGACAAAACCAGCTAGAAACTTTTCAGTCACATTGAGCTCTTTAGTTCAGATCAAAAATGGAAATTTCAGCAGATCATTTCCACAATAACGAAACAAAAGCAGGATTGAAGATGACACTCAGTGAGTGATGTCTGAGAATAAAAACTAGTGAGGACTTACTGCTTCCACCCGTGCAAGGATGATAGGAAATCCAAAGGCAGAGACAACAATTCCTGTGGTGAAGAAATAGGCCAGCTCCCTGCAGGCACTGCTGGCTGCATCACTGTCATCACCCACTCTCTTGGCAATGAAGTGGGGAATGGGGCAGATGAAGTAAAATATTAACACAAACAGGGGCCAGTACACACTGGGGAGAGGGGGGGAAAAAGAAATGCATCAGCAGTTAAAACAGATACTTCAGTCAGAAAGTTGGTGCAATACTCCTAATCCTACTTTTTGGCTTGAAAAGTGGATTAATCCACCCAGAATGGGGCAATTCCACCTCGCTGTGCCTGCACTGATAGAGCAGCATGCACCCTCTCACATGAGCAAGTGTTAATTTCTTTTACTTTGGCTTTGAATTTGGTTTTGAATCATTTTGAATCATTTTGCTGATTTAACTCTGACCACAGAGGGAGCAGGAAATGCACTGGAACAGGCCAGGAGCAGCTTTCCCAAATTCCAGGGATAAAGCAGGCACGCCCTTGCATCTCATCCCTGTGTCAGAGCTCTTACGAGCCTCCTCTGAATTTTTAAAACGTTACAGACACAAAATGAGGGAATTACAGAAGAGTTCGGGCTGGAAGGGAACCCAGAGCTCACCCAGTTCCAGCCCCTGCCATGGGTGGGGACATCCCAAATGGAAACTTGTGGGAGGAGGATTGTTCAAGCCAACAGGAAATCAATGGAAATGCTTGTGTGAGATTAAAATAGGCACTTTAGCAAGGTGGCACCGCTTTTCCTGAGGCAGCACAGAGCTGCCTGCAGTCTTTTTATTTTAATGGAAATGCAAATACCGCCCAAGGAAGTGATGTTTAATCACAACAAACTGCCACGTGCCGAGAGCCTGAGCGCGGTGGGGGCTGCAGGAGGAGCCCAACAGCTCCATTAAACGAGAGCAACGCCTTCATTAATGGATTTTAAACAGGACAAGCTTTGGGAAGGGCGCCGGCCCGCTCACCCGTAGTACTCCAGGGCGCAGCCCAGCATGAGGAACGTCAGCCCGATGGCTCCGCTGAAGGACAGGGCCACGAGAGCTGCAACGGCACAGGCCGGGCGGTGAGGCGGGGCCGCCACACCGGGCATCCCTCCCGGGGCACCGGCAACCGCCTCACCGGGGGCCGGGCATCCCTCAGCGAGGGCCGGGTACCACCTCCCCCGCTGCCGGGCATCCCTCCCCGCCGATCCCGGCCGCTCTCCCCCGCGCTGAGGCGCTGCCCGGGGAGCGCTCCCTCACGGCGAGCCCCCGGTACCTTTCACGCCCGCCATGTCCGGGCTCCGTTGGCACCGCGCGACTTCCTCCTTCCGGCCCCCCCCAGCCCCCCCCTTTTCCCCGCGTCACGTGACCGAGTCTTTAAAAGGGTGGGCAGCGGGCGGGAGCGCCTTTTCCCGCCACGCCCGCGCTCGCGCAGGGGGCGGGGCGTCCTGAGGGGACAGCGACAGGGGGCGGGGCGCCGCGAGGGGACAGCGACAGGGGGCGGGGCGTCCTGAGGGGACGGCGCCCGGGTGGGGTTTAAAGCACGTAACCCTCGCAAATAAACGGGTGCGGTTGGATATATAACCTCTCTATAGGGGTAATAAATGTATATGTGTGTGTTAAATTCATAGCTGTGCGTAAGAAACGTCTCTCTGTGCGCAGCCGCGATTTGAATCCACAAACACGCTTTGAAGAGCTCCCGCCCCTCAGGCGCTGCTGCTTTCTGGGTACTCCTGAAAAGCGCTGTTTTCACCCCAAAAAATGGAGCCGGGCCCCGTTTGCCTCAAGCAGGGCCACCTCAGGACCTACATCATCCACCTTTCTGCTAATCCACACTAAGAAAGGCACAGCTTTTTTTAGAGCCGTGTTTTTCAAGCCCTGGATTTTTGAGATGACGCTTTGGAGCTCCCATTTTTGACGCAAGAGAAGCCTCTTTGTTTCCACAATGGCCTTTTTAATTCAGCGATGGCCTTTTTGCCCCAAGAACCTTTCGCGTTTTTCCTCAAAAACAACCTTTTTGACCCAACAACAGCATTTTTGTCCCAAGAAAAGCATTTTAGAGATTTTGCACAACCTTTTCAGTAACCCTCCCCAGATACCTTCAGATACCTCCTCAGCTCTTCCCTGATACGTATTTTCCCCCCATTTTTCATTATTTTAAATAATTTTGAGCCAGAAGGCTTATTAAAACAGGCTTAATCCACTAACTGCTTCAAAAAAATATTGAAAAATGTTATGTTTGCTGACTTCTTTGGCTGTGGGTCTCTGAAGGCAGTAGCCTAAGAACAGCAATGCCGAGTTGTTTCCAAATAATTTGGGAAAAGCACCTGGAATGGCAACCTGTGGATAATGATAAAAGTGACCCAGCCAGGGCTCATCACCCCTCACACACAGGAGCAGATGTAGGACTTGAACCTCGTGGTCACAAGCACAAAAGATAGATGAATATGTTAATTTGAGCTTTTTAATGTATATACAAATGTTTTAGACCAGTCACAATTTCATCGAGTATATACCGTATTTACAAAAATTACAATAATTTAGTCAAACAGTAAACCTGAACATTGATAACCTCTGTCACTACCAGATATGACAAGAATGGGGTTTTTTTAGTTAACTATTTGGATATACATACGTCCTAATACTTTCATGCATCCATAAAAACATGAGGGATGGAAGTAATCAAAGCTTAAAGTGGGGTAGAGGGGTGGGTTTGTTGGTTTTTTTTTTTTTGGTAAAGTTTAATGATGGATTTGTATTTTGTGAATGGATGAGTATCCAGAGTTATGTGCCGTGACAAACTCGATACAAAGCTAATGAGGTTTTCATCATTAAAAAAAGTACGTTATAGTAATGAGATCCTTTTTATTATATTGGCATAGGTCACAATATCTACAAATGTCAATGAGAAACAATAAACCAACAAATCACAGGAACATGATTCACATTCCAGTTATCTCTTTAAATAAGACAAGCACGTACTGGATCAAAACATTAATAAATAACATCCAGTTTGTTACTATTATCTTAAGGTCTTTTATATAAAAGGAGACCTATGTGTTGGTTTCACATTTTCAGTTAATGGCAGTAAATAATGGACCAGTACAACAAAAGGATGAGTTTTATACAGAAAGCCATGTACTTTGACACACTGTCTTTGCAGTAATAGCTTTGCCACTTGAAAATGTAAGTGCAACAAGTAGTGGATTGTCTTGAAAACCACCAGCCTTAAAGACTCACGTCTGATAGCAACCTGTTCCTGAGGCAGTAAATACACATTATTTCCTGCCCATCTTCTGAGTATCCCTCAAATACAGATAGGTGTTGGTAAAGAAACTGCTAGCTTTAGTTACTCTACAGAAAAACACCGGAATTTGGGGTGAAGTTTGAATTTCTTTTGAGCTAGGAAAGCTGCTTCAGCTTCAGCAACAGAGAGATTTCCTTGTGATGTTATTGCTTTGGTCCAATAGAAACTTCTAAGATAATCAATTTGCACTGGAGTGACCTCAGAAATCAGACCTGGTCTGTGGATGCCTGTGTGACAGCTCGTACACCACGATCTGAAAAATGAAGTTGCAACAGGTTTCAGCCTGCCAAGAGCCTTGGCCAAGTGCTCTGGAGCTGATGAAGGCATAAAGGTGATACAAGTGGGCTGGGAAGAAGTTCTGAATCCTCAGGAAGGGAAATGTTACCCAGAAACTGGGAAGTTTCTAAACCTTCCCAGCAGAATTTTAAGTTGTTGGTTTGATGTTTTAAGTTTGATGGTTTCAAGCTGCTACTGAGGACCATGGGAAATGCAGCACGTGCTCATTCCTCACTTGGACAAGGTGGATTCACCCTTTCCCCCAAAACTGCTGCTAAACAAACCCAGCAAGGGGCTGTGGAATTGAGGGCTCGTTGCTTGCTTCCTGAAGCTCTTGCTGAGGAATTCTGCCTGCACGTTTCACTGTGGGACCGTGAGGGGAAGCTCAGCATTAATGCAAAAGCAGCAGGCAGCTGCCTCACTGACCCAACCAGGGATCCAGCTTTGGCTCTTTTCAGCCAGACTACACTAGATGAGCAATTAAGCAGCAGATGGTGACTGTTAGGAGTGTGCCTAAACCACAGCTGAGCACTTCAACTGGATAATTCAATCCAAACCCAGGAAAAATAAAATGTACATTGAAATTTGGGCCTCACCAGCAGTTGTTGAACTCAACTGAAGTGTTGCCATATCACACCACACCAAAAAAAAAAGTAGGAAATTCACCAGCTACACTTCGTTGGAGACAGACCAATTCCACCTTTTCCCAGTATGTGTTCTCTCTTGTCCCATTGGAATCCAAACTGAAATAGAAAAGTTACCAGAAACTGTAACCCTGTGGCTCTGGTAGGGTGAGCCAGCTGGCCAGAGTTCCTCTGAGCTCAGGATTCTGGAGACAAGCACTAGGAAACCTTTCTCGTGTTCTTCATGATAAGTATTAGGCTCTTAGTTTTCTGAAACTTCTGAATTTCCAGCCAGAGTTTGGTTGATCTGTGACATTTGTGACAAGAGACTAAATAAGCACTAGCACGGGTCTGGAGTGGAGGCTGAGAAAGTACCTAATACAAGGGTTTTTGTCCTTGGTTTTCAAATTCTGACCAGGCATCGTTTAGCTCCATAAATATCATCTTTGCATATTGTTCATATGGCTGCCCAGTAGCCTGGAATGAAAACAGAGAGAGAAGAGCGATGTCAGAGCTCCCAAAGCCAACCACAACAGCTGGGACATGAGCAGATTCCCAAGCAGTTCCATGAATTTTCACCTTTTTTCTTGACAAAAATAAGCTACTCTGGAGTGCTGCTTTCCTTAAGAATCTCTTGGCTTGGCTGCTCCTCAGAGCTGACAACCCCCAGAGTGGGATAAAACCCTGTCCCATGGGCATAATAAATGTAACCTCCTAAATAATAAATATAACCTTGGCACTGGGAGAGGAATTTTACCTGCATGGAAGTGGAACTGACACAGCTCCTGGATGAAATCAGAATTCCTGCAAACCTCAGGCAGCCCACATCCTCCCAAGCCTCGAGCCTCTCAGGGCCTCCATTCCCTGCCACGTGGAAGCTTCCTCCTCCCCATGGGGTGTCCCAGATGGAGCTGTTGCTCCCGGGTCAGCAAGTGGCAGCAGCCAGAGCACCAGCCACGAGCTGGGCAATCACACAACCTGATGGTTCCATTGGAGGAGTTGGGTTTGGATCTCCTTTAGCAGGAACTGTGGTCCAGCAGCACAGCTGAGCTGAGAGTCAGTGAGGGTGACAAAAGCTCTGAATTTCTGCTGCTTGAAGCAGCAGGTTCCAGGCACAGTCTTGGGGCTGGCAGTGGTTTCACAAAACCCCTGACTGGTTTGGGTTGGGAGGCACCTTAAAGTGATTCCATGGGCAGCGACACCCTCCACTATCCCAGGTTGCTCCAACCTGGCCTTGAACACTTCCAGGGATGAGTTCAGAGTTCTCAACTTCTCCGAAACCAGCAGAAATCATGAGCTCCCACTTTCTACAGAGCTGTTTGCCCAATAAACCCAGTGATCCCATCCAAGAGTTCCTAATCAACGCCGACAGTTTCCCCTCGAGGTGGAGGCAGCCCGGCCTTACCTTGTCGGGGTGAACGACGAGCACAGCCCGCCTGTACACCTTCTTCACCTGCTCTGGAGTCACCAGGTCTGCCATACTCACAGGCTTCCACTTGGTCTCCCCTGCCCACAGCACCGTGTGCATGGTGGACAACAGTGCCCTGATATTCCTCTCCTTCCCTTCGATCCACTCCAGGACCTGCAGAAAGGAGGGTAAGTCTCTATTTATGCCTCTCATTAGATATTCCACCAGGATAAAGTTTCTTCATTTGAATAGCTGTGTCCCTGAGGAGCATCTTCAATTTCTTTCCATGCTTTAGAAAACCTTCAGGAAACCTTTGTCTAGTTGTCATTAATTTTTATATCACTGCTTGAAAGTTAACACAGACTTTGAGCAACATCCCTGCTAAAACACTGAGTAATGCTTGATGGAATAGTCAAAAGACAAATTAAGTGTTTAACTGTCTGGTGCTTTAGCAAGGTTAATTGCACACCTAAACTCAGCTCAGCTAAGGTAAAATGTAAATGTGAAAACCAAAGCATAAATAGATTTTACAATTCAGGCTGAGCCTCCCCAATGAAATAAAAATGCATCAGAGCAAAGAGAATTATATTGGGAAGGCCGAATCAGCTGGGAGCTTCAGCAACTCCACAGCTTTTGTGGGGATAAAAATGGGAGCTGGGAAAACTCCTGCCCACTCCATGGCCTGATCTCTGTCCAGCTGTTGTGGCTGATGGTGGTGTTCAGCATGGTTGCTGTCACTTCCCAGAGGTTAAAACCTTCCCACAAGGCTAAAACCGGAAAATTTTGAGAGGATCATTCTGTTTTCTAGAACTTTGCTTGGCTTGTGCTGCAGCTTTCCCTCTGAGCTCTCTCTCCTTCTGTAATTCCAATTTGTGGTCTCATGTATCACATACAGAGCAGGACAGACTGAATTCCCTTCCCTTTCATAAGAGATCTGCAGTTTGGCAATTTATTGAGGAGAGATGAGAGAATTCCAAAGCAGACAGGATTAATGAGGCAGAGGATTAGTTCAATTAGCTGTGCCTGCTAATCAGGGCTGGAGTGCTGTGGAAGAGCTGCAGCCCAGAAGTGACACTGAGCAAGCCATTGTTGATGTGGTCTGGTTGAGGACAGAAGTGTGACCTTGGAGTTTTAAATCTGTTGAGGACATTGAATGACTGGAAGAACATCACCAAGAATTTTGCTTACTTTTAGTTTTTCGGGGTCCATCTCCTTTGCCATTTCTTCTTTTCTCATCTCAGCTATTGTTTTGGGGCCCTTCTTATCCTTGTGAGCATTAAACCCTTGACCAGATAATAAATCTTCAAAATCTGCAGACACTTTTGGCTTGGAATCTTGAAAACCGAAAAGATTTGAAATTATTATCATAGCATGGGTGCATCTAACACTGGCTTTCTACAAAAGATACATCCTTTGGTTAATCACATTAACAATCTCCCAGTGCTAATGAACGTGCAGGTTCTCATGGAAGATGTTACTTAATGCTATTTTTAAGGTGTTATTGTTATTTTTATTGTTATTATTGGTGGTGGTAGTAGTAGTCGTAGTAGTGGTGGTGGTAGTAGTAGTAGTAGTAGTAGTGGTATTGAATCCCAGAATGGTTTTTGTTGGAAGGGACCTTAAAGTTCATCCAGTTCCAACCCCCTGCCATGTGCAGGGACACCTTCCACTATCCCAGGTTGTGTCCAACCTTGCCTTGGACACTTCCAGGGTTATTTTGGAAGCTCATTTGGAATGCAGGACTTCCTGAACAGCAAAGTTCAGCATCTAGGACAGCACAAAGCACCAAATAATCCCCGTGACCGACTCGCTTATCCCTAACCCGCGAACCAAAGCGACACCCGAAGGATGCTCAATCCCGACATCTTACCGACGTTGGTGGGTCCTTTGCCGCGCTCTCCCTGCGCCCCCGTGGCCGAGAAGCTGACGTTGTAGTTGGGTTTGTTCTGTGGGGAGGCGTGGGGCACTCCGGGCTGCCCTTTGGGCTGTGTCCCCTGCCAGCCGTAACCCGCGCCCTGCTGCCACCCGCTGCCCCCCATGGGCTGCGGCGGCGGCTTCTGCGGTGACGGCGGGAACCCCCCGCCCATGCCCGTCGGCGTGGTGGGCTTGCTGGCAAACGAGGGCCCACCTGTGGAGAACAACAGCAGGGAATTCAATTTGGGGAACTGATCCAAACAAAGATCTGCTTTCGGCTCTGCCGCAGTTCCTTTGCAGAGTGGTTTTGCCCCGAGGTTGTTGTAAAGGACACGAATTTATTCACACAAATGCCTCTCAGTGTTAGAACAGGAAAGAAGAACCCTTATTCTCTGATTCCAGGATTTATAAATTCTTGACAATGACCAGGGATTGGATAATTAAGTTACCACCTTCCCAATCACACTGGTCATGCGAAACATCCATCAAAAGACATTTCTTAGAAGCAATGTGATAAAGAACTTATGCTTATAGAACTTCCATGGCAAAATAACTAAAACTATGAAAACATTGTCAGAAGGCTTTAGTTTTCAGGGTGAGAGTGAGGATTTGAGGAGTTGGAGGTGGCTCGGGGAAACAGGGAAAGCTGGGTGTAGCCAACAAGGAGCCACAGCTCTGTGCTGATGGTGGCAGCACAGAATGACAGAATGAATAAATTTGGGAGGGACCTTAAAGCTCATCCACTTCCATTACGCTTTCTGCTAGCCCAGGGTGCTCAGAGCCTCATCCAGCCTGGCCCTGAGCACTTCCAGGGATGAGGAAGCTCCCTGGCAGCCTGTGCCAGTGCCAACAGCAAGCTGGTGGTGTTGAAATCGCATCTCCTCACTCTGTGCTGATTAAAACCATCCACAGAGATGTGTCTCAGCACCTCATTGCTTTAGGGGATGCTCCCCTAGCTCTGATGGTGTTTGTGGGAGGTACCCCACAGGTCGATGTTTTATTATTTCACACTCTACTCCCAGCTTGGAAATGTGTCATGGAAACTGGATGAAGTGCTTTCGCTTTAGTCACGACCAGCAAAAATGTGCTTAAATATCCTGGGGATGCCGAGCCGTTTGTTTTTAAACCCCACCGCTCTCCTACAGAATGCGTGTTTTAAAAGGACCTGGGTGGCTCTGACGTGGGGCTTGGCAGACTTTTTATTTTGCTCCTGCAGAGCAGCCTGAAATCCAGCAGAGGGAACTGGGAAACCTAATTCCAGACCCATGCTGGGGCTGACGCAAAGGGGAAAACAAACATCACACCAAACCACAAGGGCTCGAAAAGAGCTGAAGGCAGCAACAAAGGCAAGAAAAATCTATTTACCACACTCAGACAATGCTGGGCTTTAAGGAAAGCTTCAATGATTTCTCAGAAGTGCCTTTTCAGCATTGGAATTGAGGGTTTGCTGATTGTTTTATGACATAAAACAAAGGGAAAAGGCTTTTCTAAGCAGTCAAGCTTTGTAGCTGGGTGCAAATACCCCACCTTTAGATAATACTGCAAATTAGAGGCAGATCAATTCCACAGCTTTTCCCACAAAGCAGAAAAATGACTCAAGTCTAGAAGGAAGCAATTCCTCAAGAAGCCCAGCAGCTTTGCAGAGCCAAATTCTCCTCCCAGGCCTGTAGCAGCACTTGAAGACAGAGCATCCTCAGGCAGAGCGTGTTTGGACTTATCAGAGGTCGGTGCTTTACAATCCGTGGAGCCTGCTGAGCTCCCTGCACGGTGCCAGCACATTTTTTGTCCAGGGATCAGGAAAAGCACGGATTTGTGGGAGTTTACAGAGAATCAGGCAGAAGGGAAAGCCTGGCAGCAGCACTGACACGCAGGTGGATTGAGAGGCCCCACACATACCAAGCTGCTCAGCCTATTTCTCTAAAAGAATGCTGGTAATTTATTATTTTCCTTTTTTTAATAAGGGGTACAAACCTGCTAAACTCGCTCCAAGACTTCCCAGATCAGCAAATGGATCCAATGTTTGGGGTTTAGCCTGATGAGTGGGAGTGCTGTGGAGGGATCCTGTAGGACTGGTGGCAGCAGACTTACTTCCCATTCCTAGACCACCTTAAAAAGAGAAAAAAAATAAAAAAAATATATATATATAAAAGAAAAAAGAACATTTTTCCTCCTGTTTGATAAGAGTGCAGCTCTTCCCCAGCACTCAGCCACATATTAGAAGACTGCTATTAAAATTGAGTGTACCATTGTCAGGTTCCTCAGCAGCCTCAGACTTGTTGCACTCCCACTCCCAATTAGGAATAGCAGCAGGAATGTTCCCAGACTGTCTGCACCGCCAGAGGAATTGTGACACATGGATATATTTTAAGAACTAGAAGCCTTCAGGAAGCAACTTTGGGAGGCCATACACACTCTTCCAACATTAGAAAGAATCGTGCAAACATTTAGTGGCATCCTGGGAATGCACAGCACTTCCCAAATTTTTCCCATGGCTCTGCATGGAATGGAACAACCTCTGGACACCCTCACCTGTCCTGCTCTGAGCTCTTGAGGAAACAAACACAGATTTTTATTAATATGGAAATCTTTAGAGGAAGCCTGTTCTTTTCAGTCACATTTTCCCTCTGCCTCTCCCCTCTCAGAGCTCCTTAAAGGTTTTGGTTTTGTTGGTTTTTTTTGCTAAGCACCCTGAATTTTATGCCACATACCTGCTTTATTGGGCCAGTCCCAACCACTGGAAACATCTGGTTGGATGGAAACCGTTGGAGTGCTGGAAGCTGAAGAGAATGATTGATATCAGCATCTCAAAGCAGCCCAGCAACACCAGCACAGCCCAGTGCCCACCAGGAGCCACTGGGACCCTACAAACTCTGAAAGCCTCATGTGGGAGGTGCCCATGGCAGGATCATCCACTGGATCATCTTTAAAATCCCTTCCAACTTTCCAGGGAGATGTTTAGATGTTTCCTCCCATGTTAGATGACCAAGCACAAACAAATCCATGACAGAATGTGTTTCAGACAGGGCTACACGTTAAATTTTGGGGTGAGGAGGAGGAAATTAGGGAACTTTTAAACAAATGGAAGAAAATTCCTTCTCTTCAGTCAAATTCAGCTGTGAATTTGGTTAGGGTTAGTACTGGAGCTAAAGAAAATTGGTGCCTGCAACTAAAACCACCAACGGATGTTTGTTTTCTCTAAATACGGCTGCGTTTAGTGCAATTAACGGTAGTTTGGTTCAAAGGAGACCTCAAAGCCACAGGAATATGTGGGCAGACTTTCTTCATGGCCTCTTTTTGTACTTATATAAATAGCCTATTAATTAAGCCTGAGACCTGAGCACAACTCAGCTCATCCCACCACACTTGAGATGCTGAATATTCTTTAAGTCCAGAGACAAAAAGCTCTTTCCTGTTCCGTGGGGTTCCTGCGGTTTAGAGTCGTTTTATGGGAAGAATCAGTCTGTACTTAATGGTTCCATTTCTATTTCAAAGCAACATTTTCCATTTATTTAAACACCCTGGAAGAGCCTCCCCTTTCTTACCCATGTGAAAGGGATCGCTGTGCACTGTTGGTGAAGGGCTTCTTGTGGCTTGAAGGAAAGGATCCCCAGGGACAGCTGAGGAGCCAAGGAAGGAACCCAGGAGGTCTGGACCAGTTTGCTTGGGGCTGCTTCCAAATGGATCAAAGGCAGTGGCTGTGAAAACATATTTGAGAAAACGAAATCATTAACTTGCACCAGGAATGTGCTCCAGGGAAAGGGAATGCTGTGGGGGAGGAAATCTGATACCTGCAGGTAGCAAATAAGAGACAGCCTGAGACTGTGGGAGAGCATCGATATCCCAAATCCTGGGAACCTAAAGAGCCCCATAACTTGTTCATGGCAACAAACTGACCCCATCTCTCATTTCCTGAGAGAAGCTGAATTCAGAGCCAGGCAAAGCGAGTATTAAAGTGCTCAGGCACTTCAGATGGAGTTTGAACTGCCAGTACAGTGGGGAAGACAGACTGGAGCTTGGATTTACTGCCCTACTGCAATTCCTGCCATTCCTGCTTCCTCTCAGGATAATTTCAGGCTGGTAAAGGTGATCCATGCTGGGGATAAAAGGACTTTTAGAAAATAATGGATATCTTTCCTACATCACTTGTTACAAAAATCCAGTTCTTCTCAAATTCCATTTTTGATCAATTTGTTTAGGCTTCTGTCTTTCTTGTAAAACCCCAACAAATTCAGCCAAAAGAAACTCCTGTGAATTCACTCAGATTCTTGTGGACAAATTTAAGGTTAGAAGCATCCTGAAAGGTAGAATCCTTTGTAGAAGGAAGCTCTGCACTCTGGTAATGATGCTGCTCATTCCTTACGTTACTCAGTCACTACTCTTCATTTCCCAAGCTCTTATCCTTGTTCTCCTGCCTTGGGACAATTGGGCTGTGTGATTCTGGCTCTGCAGAGCTCATCAGTCCCTAAATCTTTTCCTGATCTGTTGCTGCACCTCTTGGGTGAGAGTTCTCAGACTGAGCCTACAACAGCCACAGCAGGGCAACCTTCTCCAGGTACAAGTGACCAATTCCTTCCACTGAAACTTGGATTCTTCTCCTCTCTCTTTGCACTTGCTCCACTTTATCCTTCAAAAGATCCCTCTCCCTAATACCTATCCAACCACTCCTGCAGCCTTGTCTTGGAAGAAACAGAAACTCTCTATTTCCTACTCCAGGATCATTCTCACAGCTCCAAACCCCCTAAGTTAAAAGAGAAATCCAACTCATAGTGCTGTAGGTCTACCCAAACCCCCAGAGGATTTTTTTTTAACTCTTGTGCACTACTGGACACATAATGAGGGCAAAACTGAGGATCTCCAGTGGTTGTTGGTGTGAGGAACCTCCAAACCCCCAGTAGAGGTGGGTTTGGTGAGGATGCACCAGAGGAGGCCCCTTGGGACCCCCCCATGAAAGGGGGGTAGCCGAGAGCAGATCCCCCTGGGATTCTCCAAGCCCAAGTCCCCCCGCTCAGCAGAGCCACCATTACCTTCTCCTACCCTCGGGGACGGCGACGGGGACGCCGAAGCCGCCGAGCGCCGCGGGGTCGAGTGCACAGATCCGGGTCCCCCCACGTGGAAAACCTCCTCAGCAGCAGCTCCAGCAGGGCTCTGGGAGCTCGGCCCAGCCACCCCAAACAAATCATTCAGCAGGTCAGAGTTAGAGGGGGCAGCGCTGGGCTGCGAGGGAAAGCTCTTGCTCATGGGGCTGCCATCCAGGCCCAGCAGGTCCACGTCCTCAGGGGGAGGTGCTGCTGGAGGCTCTTGC
The DNA here is from genome assembly GCF_001522545.3 of Parus major. Taxonomy (NCBI): domain Eukaryota; kingdom Metazoa; phylum Chordata; class Aves; order Passeriformes; family Paridae; genus Parus; species Parus major. The sequence goes on along the minus strand of NC_031777.1, from coordinate 29,723,683 downwards.
TGCTTTTTGCTGTGTTTGGGTGTCCCGTGGGGCTTGTCACCGCTGGCGTTACTGTGCTGACTGGAAAGGGACAAGAGTTCGTCATCTGACTGTTCGCTTTCCTCATGCACCAACGCTGCTCGATCCTCTGAGGTGGGGTGAGAGCTACTTTTGTCAGATTTCTGATCTAAATGATGATTGAAAATAAAATTAGGCAGCTGTTAGTTCGGTCATCACAAAGGTCCCGTAAAAATCAGCTTACAAGCAGAACAGAAAGCTGAGAATAGCACAGCAGCATTTGGCTAAAATAATTTTGCTTTTTAAAATAAGAGCTGGCAGATTTCTTCCCCAAAAGGGTTTTGCAGCCCTGGCACAGCTGGGGACCCCATCCATGGAGGATGTGGCACCTGGGGACATGGTCAGTGGTGGCCTTGGCAGTGCTGGGGAATGGTTGGACTTGACCCTAAAGATCTTTTCCAACCTAAATGATCCCATGATTCCTTTGCCAAGATTAACATAAATTTTCTCATCAAGGCTTATTTATTTCAAGTTTTAGCATGAAGGAGGCCTCGGGTGAAGGTTCACCCTAGAGCTGTGTCAACAATGGTCCCACAGAGCTCAGTTTGAAGAGGACGTTGCAGGAAAGGAATTCCCACTCCATTGCAAGGTCAGGGTGTGATCAGCTCTGTGATCTAACAGCAAACGTGCTGCAGTGGGATCCCTCAGGCTCACTCCGTGCTCCAGGCAGGGGAACTGGAGGTTTTGTGTTCTTTGGAGCAGATTTGACTCTAAAGAGCAAGCCTTGCCTACCTTGCCAGCTGAGAGAGGAGAAGAATGCGCTCTGCCCAACGTTCCTGATGTTATCCTGGGGGGAATCCGTGGCACCTCTACCTGCAGCACAGCAGAGCACCAGAGAGGTGGAATTAAACTAAACCCAGCTCAGCACGAAGAAATCGTGGAAAGGGAATAAATCTCTTACCTGCCAGAGCTAGAGTGTCCTGGTGCTCCTGGTGGGAGGAGAAGAGAATGGAGGGATTGATGTCTTTTGTGGTGAAGTTCTCCCATGGGGGAGTTAATTCAGTTTGTCTGTCTGCAGACTGTATTTCTATGTCCAGTACAACATGAAAGAGCTGAGGATATTTGTCTGGAGAGTCACAGGCATCCAGCTCAGGCCTAAAGAGGACAAGAGTGGTCCAGTTTAAAAGGGAAGAATATTTCTGGAAAGCTATAAAAAGGCTTTCAGTAAATTCAGGCTTTTCATATTTCATTTCTGTGACTGTTCTCCCTCAGCCTTCATCAGGTTTTTATGCAACAGGTTTAATCAATGTTCAGCTTCAAACACTCACTTGGTGAATTTGAGAGTGGTTGTTCCCAGGGCTATGAATCCAGTATGAAATTGAATTTGGAATATTTGTGTGTTGGTCATCTGAAAAGAAAAAAAGAAAAAGCAGAGAGAACCAGACCAAACAAAGTTAATCTTAACTGCTGCATAACTGAATTCATTCTGCATCTTCTACAGGCAATATTTCCTTCTCAATATTCCCAACTATTCCCAATATTTCCATCTGCCTTCAACCCTGCTGCTGCAGCCTCTGTACAGCAGAAAACCTTCCTTCAGGAGGAACAGGCCTTCTTTCCCTGCTTCTCTTTATTTCTGGGATCAGTTTTGCAATGAAATGAAGCTGTTCCCACTGAATACATTGGAGCAGCAGGTTTGTGTCCCAAAAACATAAAACCAGAAAGCATTTCACTTGGAGTAGAGGCCTCAGGGAAATGTCATTTACACAGCAAAGGACACCAGTAATGAACAGAAAGGAGGAAAATATTCACTGCCCACTCTGCAACTTGAATACTCAAAGTAATCAAGTATATAAGTTTCAAATAAATCCTCAGGGAAATGATGGGGATTCCATGTTTAGCCAGCTCTTAGTTCCCCACACTGCCTCCACAAGAGAAGTGAAACCAGCTCCTACTTTGGCTTGGAGGCGTCCCCCGATGGTGGATCTCATGTGGTAGACGGAGACAACAACATCTCCATGGACAGTGGCTCCCAGTGGGATCAGGACCTTCCCTTCCTGCACACGGTATTCTCTTGGAGGGGAACAGGAGGAAAGGTAGAAGGGTTAAGCTCCCTTCCACCACATGTCCACATCAAAGCTCTCACCTCCTCCAGGCCAAGCAAGGAGGAGCATTCAATGTTCAGCTTGGTTAAAACAGAAATATTCCACAGGAGGAACCGACAGAGCACTGGAAGGTATTGTACTTCCTGCCAGCCTCAGATCCTGATGTGTGTGCAGTTATCCCA
>NC_031777.1:29704137-29720914 GCF_001522545.3 Parus major | reverse complement strand
CATTTATTTCAACCCCAGGCACTAACTCTCAGAGAACATCTCCATTAACCAGCAGCCAGGCCATGAGTGCAGCTCAGATATTCCACAGCAAAGTGGAAGTGGCTGCATGCAAGGGGGTCAGGGGCTCACAGGAACTCACTTCATCCTCTCATACTCCTGGGAAGTGGTGAGGATCCTGGTCTCTCCGCTGAGGATGTCGCAGAAGGGCCGGCAGCCGTTGCGCTGCTTGTTGAAGCAGGGGACGGGGCTGAGGGTCACTGACTTGATGGTGAGTGGTTTGCAGTGGGGGATGACAGGTTTGTCTGCTATTAGGTCACAAATGTATCCTATGTACCTGCAGGCAGAGAAAACCAGGCCTGAAATCTCCATTTCTTTCATTTCCTACCCAAAATCTGCCTCGAGATCCAGTGGATTTCAGAGGGCTGGGAGTGTTCCATGTGCTCCAACATCCCTGCAGCTGACACAGGAGAGGGATTCACCCTGTTAACCACAGCTTCAGCATGGGATGGTTGGGTTGGAAGGGCCTTCAGCAGCCAGCTAATCCCACCCTCTGCAAAGAGCAGATATTTATAATAATATAAAATAGCGGAGTAATTCAGATTGCAAGATCTGCAGGTGGCCTGCTCTCTGCTCAGAGCACGAGCAGCTTCCCAGCTCCATCTCAGAACTTGATTTTGTGATGGGAGTGATGCCCCAGCGAGGATCTCCAAAGAAAGAAATCCCACAGCTGCTCTGGGCAAGCTCTTCCAGCACCTGATCCCCAGTCATTTCTGGGATCTGAGCCCAGGGATCACAGCACATCTGCCAGCTCTTTGGGCAGCTTTGAGCACGAGGAACGGAGCTGGCAGTGCTGAGCCAGGCTACTGTACCTCCTGTGAGATGGCCACAGTACAATTCCAGGTCTCTTGGTGTTCAGCAGCTGCATGGCAGGGCCAGGATGAGAGAAGAGGTGACAGAAACAGAACATTGCACTGACCAGAACTGCTGAGGCTGCACGGCCGTCCTGCCAAGGAAAGGGACAGAGAGGAAAAACTGTATCAGAAAGATCCTTTAAATTCCAGCTGTCCACTCCTCCTGAATATAACTGAAGAATATATACCTCCTCCTGAATATATGAATATGTACTCCACAAAATATAATTTATCCAGAAAGGCTAGGATTGAGAACACAAGATGGGGAGGAATTTTGAGTTCTGTGTCATTTGTTCAACACCCAGGGCTTCAGTGAACAATCAAAGCTAAGATAAAATCCAGGGAGCAGCCAAAGCTGAGGGTGGTTTACACTTGTTTGGAAAGCCCACAAGAACATTTTGGCTGCAAATGTTGGTGTTTTGTGGCTGCTCCCCAGCTGTAATTTTATAATTATTTCAAATATAGGCCTGGAAGTGACCACAGGGGTCAGAGTGCACCCATCCTACAGCTGCAGTCAGTCCTCTAATTGAAATTTATCCTGGAAAAGGATAAACAAATAAAAAATCCAGGCTCCCTCACCCAAACACCTCCACAGCTCTGAGCTTACAGATTGCTCCTGATGGGGTTTTTTCAGGTGATTATGGGGGAAGGTTTGCTGAATCACATTGATAGATCAAGAATATAGGAAGAGCAGGAGAAAATCAATGTATTCCCAGCACCCTGGGTTCCTGATGTACACCTTCCACTATCCCAAATTGCTCCAAACCCCTTCAAACACTTCCAGGGATGGGCAATCCACAACTCCTCAAGCCTCACCACTCTTGCTCCTTGCAATTGTTATTTTTCAGGCACCTTTTAGGCATTCCAGCCATTTTCTGTAGGGTTTTCTGTACTGGAGCTGATCCAGGCCCCAGGAACCTGCTGACAGGAGCAGGCTGTTTGCTTTTCCCAAGTTTAGCCCCTGCCAGTTGTTTCTGACAAGATCTCTCAGGTTCATATCAACTAAGTGGGTTTCTGCAGCCTTGTTAGAAAGCATTGGGAAGGACTCCCTGTCCTTTATCCCATTATCCTGATATCCATTGCTCAAAGGACAGGAAAGGAATTGGATTTTTGAGTTGGACTTCCAGGATTGGAGGCATCAAGTGCATCCTTCTCTCTGTTTGAAGGGAATTTACGTGGCGGAGCCGCTGGCTGTGCTGTGCAAGGCAGAAATGGCAGGCTCACGTGGGAGCTGTGTGCAATTTGGGATCAGTCATTTCCTCCATTCCCCCTCAGTTTCTGCTGATCAGGGCTGACAGCCTCCTTGTTTAATTTAGGCTCCAGGAGCAAAGCAGAACTCTGCTTTTGGGCATTGCTGTCAATGTGAAAGGTTGGATGGAGTAAATGAGGAGTGATCCAGGATCGCAGCGCCCTCACACAGCACAGCACTGCCCAGTGCTGAATAATCCCTGGGGATTTTATCCCTCTGAGCAGAGGCAGCTGGGTCCTTCAGCCAGGCCTGACCACTCCTGACAGCAGGAGCCTTCAACAATCTCCATCTCACAGCTCAGAATTCCCAGCTCTGTGTTTTCTGCCCCATTTCCAGCCCTCTCCAGTCTAAAGGCTGCATTTCCTTTCATTCCTTAGATGAAAATGCAAATCACAGAATCACAGAATGGTTTGTGTTGGGAGGAACCTCAGAGCCCACCCAGAGCCACCACAGGGACAGCTCCCACTGTCCCAGGCTGCTCCAAACCCACCCAGCCTGGCCTTGGGCACTGCCAGGAATCCAGGGACAGCCCCAGCTGCTCTGGACACCCTGTGCAAGTCACAGCAAGCTGGGTGAAATTCAAACCTCTCTCCTAGAGAAGGATTTTTGACCTCTGTTGCTTTGCATTCCTGCTCTCACTCAGTGATCCTCTTCCAGCTGAGCTTTGGGTGATGATGTCCCTTCCTCTGGGTCAGTCCCACCCATCCTCACACACAGACTCCAGACACCCCACAGGCAGCGTGACCCGGACTCCCCAGCCCCAGGCTGGTGGCTGTGGGGTGCACTCACCATGCAGTGGATGACACAGACGTTTTTGGGGTTCTGCTGCAGCCAGTTGTGCATGTTCTTGCAGACAGCGTAGAGGTTGTGCAGGCTGGGCGCCTGCCGGACGGGCCAGCTACACTCGGACACCTGCAGGGATGGCACCAGCCACAAAAACAGCTTTGAACAAGCCCTGCTCTACAAATTGTCCCTGCCAAGAAATCTACTTGTCCTTTACAACCCAGAGTTACGTGTTGGAAGCCTACTCCACCTCTCCTTGTGCGTAACTCCGCGCCGTGCCTGCCGTGGGTTATGAGGAGGCAGACAGGAAAGCTTTCTCAATGAAATAACATCAGGCTGATGTGTTGATCCTGGCTGCACATTTTTCAGAATTTACATTTCACATCAGATTATCTGGGGGGGCTCTTTCACAATGCTCCAGTCTCACATTGATTTCTAAAGCCTTGGTACAAAGTGTCCCTAAAAACCGCTCTGATTTGCACAGGGCTCTGAGCATCTGTTGTTCTGAATTGTTCTGGGCCACAGGATTTCCAAGCCCTGTGTGACAGATATTAAACTGATGAAAGGGAAAGTTCTGTTAAAAAAATAAATAAAATAATAATAATCCAATCTGTGTAAGAATATTAATGTATGTGCCAGGAAAATGAATGGCTCCTTAGAGCTGAAACCCCACAAATCCTAAAGTGTGTCTGGTTCTTATTCCTCAGCCCTTGCAGTCCCAAGCAGCACATCAAATAGCCCTCGACAGACATTTCCCTTTCATCTGGTTTTAATTGAATTATGTTTTTTTTTTTTAAAAAAGGCATTTCTGGCCAGAAGAAATTTAAAAGAGAAATGTCCTGAGGCTTGTCCTCAGCTGAAGAATTGGTTCCCCCTCTCTCTCTCTCTCTCTCTCAGCTGACATTTGGCTGCTGCTTAATGGGAACAGGGGAGGAAGGAGATGATTTGCCCAGATGTTCTTAAACAGCCACATGATCCCCAGAACTGTTTCATCTCTCAGAGGAAGGAAATGCTCCAGGTTTTATAAAACTTGCACTCAAGGTTCTGTCTGACACCTGCACAACATCTTGGAGCAGAGACAGGCACTGGGATTCCAACCAGAGCCCTGCCAGGCTGTGCCGTGTCCAGCAGGGATCCCAAAGGCTCCCGTGGGATGCAGGGACAGACCAAGCTGGCAAATTCCAGCAAATGAGATATTTGTCTGATTGCTTTTTAGATCTGTGAATGTTTTGGTCTCTAGAATATCCTGCTGTGAGCAAATGTGGCTTTGTGTTGTAGAAGCCACTGAACAAATCAAACAGTGCTCAGAGTTTGGGGAGCAGGGAGTGACCATTCCCTATTTACCCTTCTCCTGTCTCCAGAGTTTGTTTCATTCCTTCTGTTGTACATCCTTGATTTTCCCTGTTAGAATTCCTACAGTGACCCTTCCCCTGACAATCTTCTGAGCAGACCTCCCTGCCACACATCTGGAAAAGCTATTATCACTTCTCTGGTAAATAATATACATTTCCCACCAGTCCATAATTACATATTTACATTGCCTCTAATTACACATCTGCCTGATGGTTTGCAATTAGGAAATTAAATGTGTGCTTGGTGTTTCTATCAAACAGAACCTCACCAGCACTCAGCACAGACAACCTTGGGGAAAAAGCAACTGGAATTCTCCAGCTCTGGGAATTCAGCACTTGTTTGGTTTTAGCAGCAGGGCAGCAACTGCCAGGAATGTGACCCGTGAGGGGCTTTGAAGTTTGGGTTTGTTTAGTGCTAGATTTGAGTTCTGTGTTTGGAAGCTGCTCTCAGGGCAACAGGAGCTCCTCTCCCTCTCCTCTCCCTCTCCCTCTCCTCTCCTCTCCTCTCCTCTCCTCTCCTCTCCTCTCCTCTCTCCTCTCTCCTCTCTCCTCTCTCCTCTCTCCTCTCCTCTCCCAGGGGTGGAAGGGACTTTAAAGACCATTTTGTTCCCACCCTGCCATCTCCCACCATCCCAGCGTGCTCCCAGCTCCATCCTTGCACACTCCCAGGTTTGGGACATCCACATCATCTCTGGAAAAGCTTTTCCAGTGGCTCAGCAGCCTCGCAGTCCCCTCTCCTGGGCACCTGGGGCTTGCTGAGCCCCTCACCCACAGCCAGGCAGGAAAATGGCCCAGCAGGACATGGATTCACCTCCCTCCTGCAGCACCACGCAGCACAGTGACCTACTTTGGTCTGAGGAGCAGAAAGTTTTAAAGAAAGCAGGAATTCCAAAGCTTTTCCTGCCAAAGAACAAGTGTGTATCGCAGTGCAGCCCCTCTGACATCCTCATCCCAGCAGAAAACTCACTGGGATTTCACCTCCTTCAGAGCCCTTTAGTATTTTCTGTAAGATATATAAAGCTCAGCCTGGGAATTATTTCATGTATTGTGTTGTTCACACTTCTTTCTCATAAAAAATACTTGGAATCAGGAATTCCCAGCCCATAAACTGAAAACACAATATTTTATTAAAATAATCAATATTTTTAAAAATATTTTAAAAACATTTTTTTCTTAAATTAATGCTTTTTTAAAAAACAAAATATTTTATTAAAAGATAGTTTTTTATTTTCTTCCTGTGTGAGTCAAGGCAATGGCTCCAAAGCACTGAGCTGTCCTTTGAGAGTGACATTTAAAGTCACTTGTTGAGGTGTTGGGCAGGGTGGGAGATAATTCCCAGGATTCAGGAATTATGGCCAGCTCACACAGCAACAGATCTTTAATGCTGGGCTTTCACAAGTAGACAAATCTTTCTCCACCCACAAACAGCATCAGTGACGCACCAAAATCAATCAAGACTGAGGATTCAGAGCTCTTAATATCTCTTAATTAGTCTTCCCTTCATTTACTCCTCTTTGAAGTCTGGTTGCTGATGGCCACAGAGAAATTTGCTTCAGGTGTCAGTGAGTGGTTTCTGGTGCTCAGAATTTCTGAAGATAAATTCACCTACACCTCAAATTAAAACTAAATTAGGCTTAGATTAGATTCATTTACCCTGACTGAGGGTTAAGTCTGGCAACTGCTGCTGCCTTTTTGGGTTGAAAGCACCAAAAAGCTAGAAATTAAAAAAAAAAACCCACAACACCAAAACACAGCACTCCCTTGTGGGAGAGGGAAAGAACAGGAAGTTTTTTGGAAAGATTAAATCTAATCTTGCATTTCAGCAGCAGCATTTGATAGAGATTTCCTCTAAAAGCCATTCATGAAGCAGAGCCTTGCAGTGCTCCTGATGCTGCTCTGCTTTTAGAGAGGGAAACTGGGCCAGGAGGTTCAGGTGCCTTTTTAAAGCCACAAGAGCCCCAATGTCCCTCACATCCCATTTCCATTCCATGCTTTTCCTGCCTGATTAAAACCCAACTGCAAGAAAATCATCTCCCTCCTTCTATTGGTAATTTCTTCCAAAGGCTTTTCATTTTATTCTTTCCCTTCAGCAGCTCCAACACTCTGTAGGAGATAAAACTCTGTTTTATTCTTTATTTCTCTGCAGCCCAGGCTCCTCACACCAACGTTATCCCTGAACTTTCCAGCTCTTTCATCCCTGTAAACCCACCCCAGCAGCTTAAAAACACCTCTAACTCCTAAAGCACCTTAAATTGTGGATACAGCAGGAGCTGCTGCCCCTTTCCCTAAGGAATTTCCCCCATGGAAGGCACTCACCCTGTTGTGGAACTTGGCACTGCGATAATATTTGGGTGACAAGTTGAACACGGTGTAGTGGTCAGGGTGCCTGGAGTCCAGGAACGTCCTGACATCCTCAATGTGGTTCCTAAATCCCAGCTCCACGCCTTCAGCAGGAAAAGACATCACTGGGAAAGCAAGGAGAGGTCAGGATGAGTGGGGCTTCATGGATTTGTGGGGTTTGGGATGTGACAGGCTGTATTTCTCCACGGAGCAGTGCTTACCTATGATCCTTGAGGTAATGTAGGAAATATCCAGCTCTCCCTTGGTGTAACTAAGAGACAAAGCAGGAGACAAAATTTAGGCACTTTAGCAGCACATTAGCACTGTTTGCCCAGAAAAAATCTACCTATCAAGCAAGGAAAAATCATCTTAAAATGAATTCTTAAGGTGCAGACAGTGACCCAGGCTCCCACTCACCACATGCAATTAACTGGATGCAAAACCTGCAAGAAAGGTCCCTTTCCCCTTTTGTCATTAATTTTCAGTGCCAGTTTCCAGGAGAAATCCCCAGCAGTTTGAATTTTGCAAATCCTTCAAAACCTCTGGAGTCTTGCATTAAATTTCTTTAAATTCTTGTAGCCCCCTGTCCCTTGGAGCAACAGGGGACAACACCAGGAGAGTCCCCAGAGCAAAGTCACCTCATTCCAAAGCTTCCATGCCAAGGTGGATTTAGGGATGGGGACACCAGCAAGCACAGCAAAGAGAGGCATCAACACCAGCAACAAAGCAAATATTCAGGTGGAGGTTCACTAGAAGGATCCCCCAGGGAATCCTCCAGGAATTGGAGAGCAGGTGCTCTGCTTTTCACAGGGATTTCCCAGATTTCAGGGTGCTGATGCTCACTGGGAAGTTTACATTGTTTTCCTTTGGTTTTCCCCCCTTCCTTGAGGCCAAGCCCCAATTATGAGACAGAACCAAAGAAATAATTTGGGTTTTTCCCCTCCTCCCTCAATCTGTGCTGGTTCAGTGGGACTCTCCTGCTTTTTCCTGCTTTGGGTGCACTGTACCTGGCAACAGACTGCATGACCTTGGAGGAGGTGTCCTTCAGGGTGTCCTTCAGGTTGTCCTTCAGGTTGCTGAAGAGCCTCCCTGCTCCTCCTTTCACCATGTCCAGCAGGCCTCCCCCGTAGCTGGGCTCCATGTCTGGTGACGAGGCACCTTCAACGCAACGAAAGCAAAGCCAACATCACCGCTTTGGAACAAACCCCCAGCACCCCTCTGCTCTGTCCACCCCAAACACATCCCCTCGCTGGAGACAGGAGTGAGCTGAGACTTGTCCAGGTCTGGCCCCTCGCTTTGGGAAGGATGTTGAGATGCTTGAAAGTGTCCAGAGGAGGCAGCGAGGCTGGTGAAGGGTCTGGAACCCCTGTGAAGAACGGCTGAGGGAGCTGGGGGTGTTCAGCCTGGAGAAAAGGAGACTCAGGGGTGACCTCATTGCTCTCCACAGCTCCTGAAAGGAGGTTTTGGGCAGCTGGGGTCGGGCTCCTTCTCCAGGCACTGACAGAACGAGAGGACACAGCCTCGAGCTGCACCATGGAAATACAGATTGGATATCAGGGAAAAGATTCTCATGGATAGAATAATAAAGCACTGGAATGTTCTGCCTGGGGAGGTGGTGGAGTCACCATCCCTGGATGTGTTTATGGAAAGATCTGGATGTGGCACTGGGTGCCATGGTCTGGCTGTGGTGTCAGGACTGGGTTGGACTCGATGATCTTGGAGGTCTCTTCCAACCCTGGTGATTCTGCTGCTGTTGTTTCTTTGTGTGGAATAGTTGAATTTTTATTGCACATCATTTTCAGATGGTTTTGGAAGGTTTGGATTGAATTGGCTAGCAGTGCAGTGAAATGTAGTTCATTAAGCAATGATTAAATGACAATGGTTAGTGTGTGTGGCTATTAAACTTTGCTCTTTTTAGATAGTTTACATTTTTTCTTTACGGATCCTTATGGGGTAGCCTTTTTATTTTGTAGGTGCAAACTGTTTCCTTGTAAGAATAGATCATTATGCAAACTGATTGTTGTAATTCTTTTCTTTTGGGAGTTTAACAGGCTAGCTTAGCTAGAGTAGCAAGGCCTAATTTTACAAGGCCTTTCTTTTATAAGGTTTTTACTTGCAAGTAACAGCCATGAGCGTGAGGAAAAGTGGTTTTCCTCCTCAAAGCCATGATTTTCCAGGGATGAGGGATGGCTCATTCCTGCCAGCTGGGCTCACAACTCTCAGCACTGTGTGTAGATTGAATGTTCAGTCTCAGCACAGCGAGGACAACACGGGAAAAGATCTAAACTGGGGGTTGGAACTGAACATCAGCCAGGTGTGCCCAGGTGTGCCCAGGTGTGCCCAGGTGTGCCCAGGTGTGCCAAGAGGCTGGTGGCACCTGGGCTGTGGCAGGAATTGGGTGGCAGCAGGAGCAGGGAAGGGATTCTCCCCATGCTGGGCTCTCAAGGGCTGTGGTCAGTTCTGAGCCACTCAGGACAAGAAGGACACAGAGGGGTTGGAGCATGTCAGNGCTCCCAGTGCCAGAGGGCAGGGCTGGATGGGATCTTGGGATTGCAGGAATTGTTCCCTGGCAGGGTGGGCAGGCCCTGGGATAGAATTCCCAGAGCAGCTGGGGCTGTCCCTGGATCCCTGGCAGTGCCCAAGGCCAGGCTGGATGGGTTTGGAGCAGCCTGGGACAGTGGGAGCTGTCCCTGCCATGGCTGGGAATGGCTGGGCTTTAAGGTCCTTTCCATCCCAAACCATTCCAGGATTCTGTTCAGGATTCAGAGAGTCCCTTGGAGCCCCTCTGTGCCAGCTCCCTGCCATCCATGAGGAGCTCCTGCCTTCCAGCACAACCCTGTGCTTCTGCTTCCAGGCTTTTGCTTCTTTTCTCTTTTCACTCCAAGCAACGCCAGCCCCCAAAAAAATATTAAGCCAATAATCAGAAGCACTTGGGAGTTCAAGCAAAGCTGCAACCACTGATTATTTTCCTTGCAGGAAGGTGTTTATGGGGCTGTAAATCTGCATTAAGAGAGGATGCTTGAGGATCCAATACTTCGCATTAGTTTAAGGAAATTAATAGAAAAACCAAACAGGAGCTCAATTCCTCAGCTCATGGGAGCTGGTGACAGCAAACACAGCCCCGTTAGTGAAACCAGCAGCAATTTGCCCCAAAATTGCCAGTGCTTTGCCTTCAGCACAAATCCTCACCCATCCAATGTGGAATTGCTCACTAGGAACCCACACACTAATATTCCACAGAGCAATGGGCATTTTCCTACACCCAGGTGCAGAAGAAATCCAGTATGAGGGGAAAGAAGAGAAAGGTTTAATTGTTCAGCTTTTTAGCTTCATTGGAAATGGTCTTTACCTGCACCCAGAGATGTGGCAGCAGGAGCAGGGCCCCGCCTGTCCCAGTCCCCCAGCCCTGGGGGCACTTTTGGGACGCTATGACAAGGACATGGAGGGGCTGGAGCATGTCCAGGGAAGGGAAAAGGGCTGAGGAAGGGTTTGGAGCAGCAGAGGGAGCTGGGAAGGGGCTGGAGAATCCCTGAGGGAGCTGGGAAAGGGCTGGAGAATCCCTGAGGGAGCTGGGAAGGGGCTGGAGAATCCCTGAGGGAGCTGGGAAGGGGCTGGAGAATCCCTGAGGGAGCTGGGAAAGCTCAGCCTGGAGCAAAGGAGGCTCAGGGGAATTTTCTGGCTCTGCACAAGTCCCTGGCAGGAGGGGACAGCCGGGGGGATTTGGGATCTGCTCCCAGGAACAGGGACAGGAGGAGAGGGAACGGCCCCAGGCTGGGCCAGGGGAGCTCAGGGTGGGCAGCAGCAGGAATTTCCCCATGGAAAGGGGGGTCAGACACTGGCACTGCCCAGGGAGGGTTGGATCCCCATCCCTGGAGGTGTCCATGCCTTCATGACTGACAAGGTGAGGATCAGGCACAGCTCAATGGTCTGGGAGGGCTTTTCCAACTGACTTAATTCTGAGATTCCGTGATCTTTAAGGTCCCTTCCAACCAAAGCCATTCCATGGTTCTAAGCTCCCTCACCTCTCAGCCCAGCTCAAGGCAAGATCAGCTCTTCAGCATCCAGCAGATTTCCTTCTCACAGCTCCTCAGGAGTGAGGAAAAGACTCTCCCTTCCCCCTGGGACATCCCTCACAGGGATTTCCCCTTCAGGAAAACCCTCCCAGCTGCCATGGGATGTCCAACCCAAACTGTTCTGCGATTCCATGATAAAATGATAATTTAACTGCAAATGCACCCCCCATGCTGAGCTATCCATAAATCTGGAGATTCCTTTGGGAAAGTGATGCTCCTCTGATCCACAAGCACACAAGATACCTCCTCGAGGCACAGGAATATTCCTATTGCCAAACTTTCTGTGGGTATGATTTTAAAAGGAAAAATTAAAAAAGAAAAAAGAAAGAAAGAAAAAAGAGAAAGGAGAAAATTAAAGAAGTTTGTTGGCTTCCAAGCATGGAATCAGTGTTTGATCTCCCCTCAAAAATTTTGTTTTCATGTTATTCTGTGCTGGATGAGCCAGGGGTGGAAGGAGGACATGTTCAAAAGGGACTTTTGGTTCTGCAGGTCAGCTTTTAAAGGAAAGGAAGGCAGGAAAGTGGTACCTTGGAACAGGGTAAAAAGGACAAAGGATCAGAGGTTCAACAGCACTGGGCAAAATCTTACAGCTGGAAATGCTGTAGGAGAGCAACAGAAGGGCTCTGAGAGTATGGAAAACTTAAAATCTTCAGAAATCAATCTGAAGATTTAAAAAGTGGAGAGGAGAAACAGAGAACGAGACTTTCACTGGATTTCTAAGAGAAGCAGCAGGAATCAATTCCAGGTTTCCTGTGTCCCCTAAGGCAGAGAATCAGAAAGGATGGAAGAGGAAGAAACGGCTTCCAGTGCCAGAGGGCAGGGCTGGATGGGATACTGGGCAGGAATTGTTCCCTGGCAGGGTGGGCAGGCCCTGGGATGGAATTCCCAGAGCAGCTGGGGCTCCCTGGAAGTGTCCAAGGCCAGGTTGGAGCATTCTGTGTTCAGAATAAACCTGCAGCAGTCACCAACCACAGCATCACCAGGCTGGGAGAAACCTCCACGACCATCGAGTCCAACCCCTCAACTAAACCACAGCACTGAGCGCCACATCCAATCCTTTTCAAACACATCCAGGGATGGTGACCCCACCACCTCCCTGGGCAGACAATTCCAGTACTTTATCACTCTTTTTCCTAATATCCAACCTCAATTTCCCTCGGTGCAGCTTGAGGCTGTCTCCTCTTGTTCAGCCACTTGCTGCCTGGAAAAAGGACACTGACCCCAGCTGTCCACAACCTCCTTTCAGGGAGATGCAGAGAGTGAAAAGGGAAAAGCAAATACAGCAGCAAGCTGCTGCACCTCCTTCCAAAAGCCAGACATGTCAGGTAGGAGCGTTCCTGCCCTGCTCCACCCTCAGCAGTGAGATTTCAGCTGAAGGAGCCCCTGCTGGCAGCACCAGCCTGCTGGTGAACAGGATGGGAGCTGGAGAAGTGTGGAAATCTTAATTAAAGCACTGAAGTGCTAATTTTACAGAGGATCAGGAGAAGGATGTGCAGGAGAAGTTCTCCTCCCAAGGCAGAGAGAGCTTTGGAAGAGAACAGTGACCTGGGGGAGCTCAGAGGGATGTGCTGAGGGTGGCAGAACCAACGATGTCTGGATTAGGCAGGCCAGGAAACCCATTCCTACCCAGGGAAAGAAACCACAAATCCAGAAGGGAAATGCCCCCTCCTGCATTGCCACGAGCAGTGTTTGTGCTTATTCTCAAAAACAAAGACATTTACAGCAATCCTGCTTTAAATCTGGGGGTTTGGAGGCAGAAATGGGTGGATGGAACAGGTGTGACCTCAAGTGACGGTGACATTTCAGCCACAGAGCTCTCCCAGAGTGACCAGCAACAGAGGGTCACACCCTGCCACCAGCTGAGGGAGGTGCTGGCTGCTGGAATTACAGATTTGGAAGATTTTCCTGCAAAAATCTGCACTGGTGGAGGCCTCGTCTGCCTGGGGAAGTCCCTGAGCAGCTCCCCCAGACAAGCCACAAACCCTCCCAACCACAGGGCCTGAATTCCAGCTCTCCAGAGAGCCCAGGGGGAAAGCAGCTGGCATTTAAAAGACATTTAAGACCCTGCCAGTCAGAATATTTATGCTGATGAAGCAGCTCTGAGCCTGAGAGAGAAGAGGTGGAAGGAAGACGCCTGAAAATCGAGGCTCGGCAGAGAAGTGCTGCCTTTCCCAGGTTGCTCAGGAGTGAACAGACCCTTTTTGCCTGGGAAGGGCAGACAAAAAACAGACATTAAACCATAGGAAAGGAAGCAAGTTTCCCTCAGGCTGCCCAGATTTTGTGTGACAGGATCTTTAGTGTCAGATGAGGGGTTTTTTTTTGCTCAGGGAGCTGCTGCCTGTGCTTTTGTTAGGGGTGGAGTGAGGAAATATCAAAATATTCCCTGTTCCTCGTCATGGAATCACAGAATGGTTTGGGATCTGAAAGAGCATCTCATTCCAGCTCCCCATTCCACACAGAAAAGCATTAAAGCTTCATCTCCCACCTTCCTAAAAAATAAAATCAAATCCCCTCTGAATTCTCTTCCAATGGTACCACAAGAGCCTGGCACTACAATGGATAAAAATTTGTTTGTTCCTGTGTTTGTGTCCCAAATTCCCCATTTCTAGATGGTTTCATCTGCTTTTTGCAGCCTTCCTCCTCCCCACAAAGTATTTTGTGAGGGGAAAGAAGGGGTTTTGCTTGTTTTAGCCCCTAAAATAAAGGAGGAGGCTGCCCTGTGGCTGGGCAGAAACGCCCTTTTAAAGTTCCCCACACTGAAAGGAGCCGAGCTGCTGTTGTTGTGGCTCCAGCAACAAAGCCTGGATTGTTTTTAAAGAACACTCAGCAAAAAAAAAAGCTGTTTTTTGTGCCTCTCCCCCCCAGCAGCCAGCGGAGGAGCAGCACAGCTCACGTTCCCCACTGCCAGCAAAGCCTGCCTCGTGTGGGACGTGCTTCCCTACCAGCCTCCAGCGAGGAAAGCCAGGCTGCTACAACTCCAGGGTCATCCTGATGGGCTTTCCTTCGGCTTGGAAGTGGCTGGAGGAGCAGCCCTGGAGCAGAAATTACTCCAATGAGAGGGCTGGAGCATCCTTGAAAGGGTTTATGGTGGATGGAGGGGTGTTGGGACCCACCCAGGCAGAGCAGAGAATCCACATCCCTGGGTACCCTCAGCATTCCCAGCTCCTGCTGTTCCCCACATTCCATCTTGCAGAGGATTCCAAGGAGGGATTGAACCGTGCCTGGCCAGGAGCTCCTCAAAGCAAATCTCTGCACCCAGGGAGAATCAAGAGTGGAGAGCTCTGAGGGCCTGGGCTTGGAACATCCTGGACTGGTGGAATGTCCCTGCCCATGGGACTGAGATGGGCTTTAAACCCCCCCCCACCCCAAATCACCCGTGAGTCTCTGCTTCTGATTATGTTTTAAGGGCACAAAATCACATCCTGAGACCCAAACATCTGCAGAGCTGAGCTTTACCACATTTAAACCAAGACTAAAGCATCGGTGCTGTTACAAGCACTGGCACCCTGTCCTGGATCAGACACAGCCCAAGTGGCAGAACGACATCAATGTTTTAACAGTCACTGGGTGATGGTTTGGGAGAGAAATCACCACCAGCACGGGCAACTAAAACAGTGATTTTCCCATGGAAAACCTGCAGAAGGTACTTGGGAACTTCCTCAGACTCACAGACCCTGAACACTGATTATTTTTTACCTAATTTTTGCCACCAGTCCCATCTGTCGCCTCCTCCTCCTCCACTGTCCCAGATTCCTGGTAGAGTCAGGTTCCTTATGAGGCTGAGCACGGATATCTTGAAGTGTTATTCCATAAAAATAAGAAACAAAGCATGTGCAGAGCAGAGCTGCAGGACAGCAGCAGCAGAAGGGGCTCTGATCATTTGATAGAACCAGTGCTGAGACCCTCAAACCCAAATTTCACTCATCCTGACACTTCCACCATCCCAGGCTGCTCCAAGCTCCATCCTGGGACAATTCCAGGGGTGCAGGGGCAGCCACAGCTCATCTGGGAATTCTATTCCAGGGTCTCCCCACTTTGCAGGGAGGAATTCCTTCCCAATATCCCACCTAACCCTGCCCTCTGGGATATTCCAGATATTCCCCCTTCTCCTGTCACTCCAGGCCCTCATCCAAAGAGTAAAGCCAGAACATTTTACTCCTCAGCAGACAATCATGAGGCACAGAAACATCTCCAGCATCAAGGTTTCTTCAACAATTTATTCAAGCAGGGAGTTGTTGCTTATGAGATTCTTATTTGGGTTTTCTTTTTAACTGCAGCCTTCCAGCAAGGAGCTGCTGCTGCCCCATCCAGGCCTGGAAAAGATGGAAAATGCCTCAAAACAGGGGAGCTTTAGGTTGGATATTGGGAAAATTTCTTCCCCAAAAGTGTTGTCCAGGCCTGGCAAAGACATCCCTGGAAGGATTTAAAAGCCAGGTGGATGAGGCACTTGGGGAGATGAAGGACTGGATGGCCTGAGAGGGCTTTTCCATAAAATTCATATAATAAAATTCATATAATAAAATTCATAAAATAAAATGAGCAATTCCATAATTCTGACCTCCTGTTGGAAGCACTCAGAGCCTCTAGTAGCAAAATTCAGAGTAGAGAAGCTCAAGAACCTCTTTTTGTGTTTTGCTGGGATAAAATTCCAGAGCTAACACTGCATGAGCCCAAGGCTTTTTATCCAAAGGTTCATTTGAGGCTGCTCATGGAAAGTTGAATGAATGAATGTCAGCTTCATGGGAAGTTGAAGAATTAAGGTATTTCTGCTTTTGCTTGAGAAATGGAAACTAAGGAATGCAGCTTGCACCAAAAACATGGAGGATTTCCACAAAGAGGGGGTTTTACTCCATTGTTTTAGCAGAATAGGAATATTGAGAAGGGAGGGAGGGAATTAGCACCCAGAACCCGCCTCATTTGTTTAATTTGTTAAAATTTTCCCCTCACAAAACTCATCCTGCAGGCAAGGCCCAACCCCGAGCCACCAGCACGGAGCACGAAATCTGTCTTTGAACTTGATCGACATTCTCTCTGCTTCTCCTCCCTGTCAAAACAACTAAAAAAAGACAAGACTCCTGCCAACACCAAATCATTCAAGTGTCCAAAACACACCAACCAAACAAAGGAGTCATTAAACAGAACCTCCCCGTTTGAAAACGCAGCGAGCGGGGAACACAGGACAACATTGTCAGGCCAGGCCTTTGTCCCCGTGCCAGTGACATGGAGATGTCTCTCTTCTGACTCAGTGAAAAGGAATCACCAGAGCACAAGAAGTTGTGTTTGTGAGTGTAAAACAGTTCAAGAAATCTCAATTTCACCGGTTTTGTGGTTTCTTTTGGATGTTTTTCCTTCATGGGTACCCCGCCTGAGGAAGCACAGAGCACAAGTCTATGCCCCAACTGTTGAAAAGCTCTTTTCTATCTTATCTAGATTATAAACACCACAAAATAGCATAGAAAGGGGTTTTTTTTCCTTTCATAACAACTATCCTTGCTGTTACTTTTGCATCTTATTTCCTAGAACCTCTTCTTTCAACGCTCAGCCAGCTGCTAAGAAAGCAGAATTGAATGCCACAGCAAAAACCCAAATCAATTGGCTTCTTCCCTGCCTGGTTCTCATCTGGTGAGCACTTGCAGCAACTTAAAAAGGAAGAGACAGAAGCAGCTCTGAGTAGATACTCCTTTGGAATCTGGTTTTTGAACTCGTGGTGTTTCGTGTCCTGGGAGGTTCAGCTCAGGTCTCTCTTTGAACCTCCCTTCATCCATTTCCAAACCTCCATGCCAAGTCCAGGGTGTTTGCGGGAGGAGCCGGCTGGTAACAGGAGCACAGAGACTGGAGCTGTGTGCTGTGATCCTGCACAGAAATTCCTGGGACAGGGATCTCCCATCCCTGTGCCTGGCACAGTCCAGAGGAGCCCCTGGAGCTGCTCCAGGGCTGGAGCCCCTCTGGAGCCAGGCTGGGAGAGCTGGGGGTGCTCACCTGGAGAGGAGAAGCTCCAGGGAGAGCTCAGAGCCCCTTGCAGGGCCTGAAGGGGCTCCAGGAGAGCTGGAGAGGGACTGGGGACAAGGG
>NC_031777.1:29690548-29702967 GCF_001522545.3 Parus major | reverse complement strand
GCTGGAGAATCCCTGAGGGAGCTGGGAAGGGGCTGGAGAATCCCTGAGGGAGCTGGGAAAGCTCAGCCTGGAGCAAAGGAGGCTCAGGGGAATTTCTGGCTCTGCACAAGTCCCTGGCAGGAGGGGACAGCCGGGGGGATTTGGGATCTGCTCCCAGGAACAGGGACAGGAGGAGAGGGAACGGCCCTAAGTCACACCAGAGGATGTTTAGATTGGATATTTGTGGAAAATTTCTTCCCAGAAAGGGTTTTCCAGCTCAGGACAGAGGTGGAGTCCCCGTGCCTGGAGGGATTTAAAATCCCTGTGGATGTGGCACTTGGGGACACGGGGCAGTGCTGGGAATGGTTGGACTGGATGATTTGAGAGAACTTCTCCAGACTGGATGATTCCAGGATTGTCCAGCTCCCCACAGCAATCACCCCACCAGACAGACAAACCAGTGTCCCCGTGTCCCCCAGCACTGGTGGCACTGGGCTGTCCATGCAGACTGTTCACACAGCAAACAGCAGCTGCTCTGCCCCACAGGAAACCATCATTTAAAATCAGGGGGAAATAAAAGAAGGAAGCTTGGATATTGCCAGGGAACCTCACGGATTTCACCTTCAGGGTTTGACACTGAATTTCACAGAGAAGAGATCGCCCTGTTCCACCAAAACCCAGCAGCACCAAAACCCATCTCTTTTCCCTGAGATGGATTTTTTCCCCACTCTTCTCCTCCCTGAGGAATTCAGATCTTTTTTCCCAACTGAATTATTCTCAACCACTGCCCACCTTGGGAGTTTCAACTTTGACATCACTGGGAGGATCCTGAAATATTTATAATATTTTTTTTCTATTAAAAAAACAAACAAAAAACCCAACAAAACATGGACAAAAGGTGGTGGTGGTTTTTTTCCTTGCTCCTATTAAGCCAAAATCCCAACCACCTTATTTTCCTGCCTGTGTCTTACACTGCTCCCTAATCCTTGTCCCCAATTATCCATCTGCAGCCTGCGTGAAAGATAAATCATGTCCCCCAATTCAGGAGCAACTTCAATTACCAAATCACTCGGAATCACAAGCACACCTGAGGGGTGGATTTGGTTCTTTAAGCTGTTGTAATTTCATAGTTGGCAAAGAAAAATGGCTTTGCAGTGAGCTGGGAGAAATTAGGAATTTATCAGCCTGAAGTGCTCAGATGAACAAGAGAGATACAAGTGTGGAGTTCAGGTTTGGAACATCACACTCAACACAGAAATCTTTTCAATTTTGTTTTGGAACAACCAGCAAACAGCCCTTATTAAATAAAGAGGTTACTAAATATATATATATATATATCCTATAAATAGAGTGCAAGGGCCACATTAAGACCTGAGTTTTTTTGCTCCTCAAGTGCCAGGTGTGTTGTTCAGAGCACCTGTAAAACCGAGGCAGTGAGAGGGAGCTGAAACAAAACTCTGGCTGAGACAGATCCCTTAAAAAATCAGCTCCCAAATCCCAGAGCCAGCCCTTGATCCAGCCCATGTGATTGGGAAGAACATCCTGGAAACTGGTAGAGGCCATTAATACAATTTAATGCTCTGGGCTAGAATCAGAGTAGCTGCAGAGTGGAAATGGCTGAATATTGCAGAAAACCTGTAAATAAAGGCATTGTCTGGCTGTCCATGGGCAGAGTTGTTTGGGGTTTTTTTTTGCTCAGCAAAACCAGAAAACCAAATTGAGCTGCACTCAAATTCTAGCCCAGGGTGAGGCTGGAGAGGAGCCCCAGCACCTGCCCACACCTGGGTGCCACCACCACCTCCCACTCCACCTCTGGTCCCTGTCCTGGCAGGAAATCCATCTGGATAACGGCCTTGATGATAGATATCAACCTGCCTGCAGCATCCCAGCAGCTGTAAAAACCCAAATCACTCTAACACAGCAGCCCACTGCGAGTAAGGAGCTGCTGGCACAGCCTGTGATTATGAGCAATTGCAGCAGAGATGTTGGAGCAGCAAATTTCAGAGACGTTTCTGAAGTTCGGGAGTAAAAATAAAAAAAAAGTTGTAGGAAAACAAACAGCAGCCTAAAAGAAACAAATTCGGATGGCAAAGGGGAAGAGGAAAATATGACTGAAAGTGTTCAGGGAGGCTGGACAGGGCTGGGAGCAGCCTGGGATGGTGGGAGGTGTCCCTGCCCATGGCAGGGGGTGGCACTGGATGAGTTGCAAGGTCCCTCCACCCCAAACCATTCCAGAATTTTAAGACTTTTGTTGCATCATAGAAAACGGGGAGAAAAAAAAAAATATCAAGGATAAGGCTCTCCCTGCTCAAGGCCAGCCATGTCTCATTGGGGTTTTTTTCCCTCAGAAAGAGGTTAACCAGGTTAAACAAAATGCTGTATCTGAAGTGCTCGTGGTGCCTCTGGTCCAGCCCTGCCTTTCATGGAACAGCTCAGGTGTTTTCATTGGGAATTACAGTGATGGGACAAGGAAAAAAGGGTTCAGACTGAAAGAGGGGAAATTTAGGTCAGATTTACAGAAGGAATTGTTCTCTGGGAGGGTGGGCAGGCCCTGGCACAGGGTGCCCAGAGCAGCTGGGGCTGCCCCTGGACCCCTGGGAGCGCCCAAGGCCAGGCTGGAGCAGCCTGGGATAGTGGGAGGTGTCCCTGCCATGGCAGAGGTTTGGGACGGGATGAGATTTAAGGTCCTTTCCAACCCAAACCGCTCCATGAATCCGTGATTCCATGCTGCAAGACCAGCCTGCTCCCTCCAAACCCCCAGGGTGTTTCCCTGCTCCAGTCTGGGCTCCAGAAGTTCCCTGCAAGGGCTCTGGATGCTCCCGGAGATGGGCACAGGTAAGGAACCAGAACCAGAGGGATCCCTTCAGAGCACAGCCCCTCTCCATTCCTGGTTATCCAGGCAAATTCCAACCTTTCGAGGTGAAGAGCTCTCTATCCCATTACCAGCCATAAAGACCATCTGGTCCCTTACTCCCTGATTAAAAAAAAAAATGGTGCGCGCAGCGCATCATCCATCAGAATTAATCCAACTCACTTTGATGAGTGCCTTTTAGAGGAAAGGGAGGAGCGGGAGGAGGAAAAAAAAAAACAACAAAAAACCCCCCAAAAACTCAGGACAATTGTGGGAATTCAAGCAAAGACCCCAGAGCGCTCCATCCATTTTACCTCATGCTTTCCACGCTTTATCTCTCGGCGCGGAGGGCGAGCAGGAGCCGGCACCGAGCCCTCTCCATCCCGGCGCGCCCGGACAAAAGGGCCGCTATTGTTGTCCCCGGGGCCACCGAGCCCTCCCGGTGAGTCGCCAGCCCCCGCCCCGCCGTACCTGAGCTGTCCATGGTGCTGCCGTGGCCGCGGGGCTGCGGCTGCTGCTGCTGCTGCTGCCGCCCGGGGCTCCGCGCCGGCCCCGCGCCGGCCCCGCCGCGCTCAGCGCCGCTGTCCACGAGCTGCAAGGATTCATAGCCGTCACCGCCGGGCTTCTTGCGGTAATTCCCGAGCAGGCTCATGGGCGAGCCGGGCTGGCGAGCGGCTCCGGCGCCGCGGGAGGGAGGGAGGGAGGGATGGAGGGACGGAGGGATGGAGGGAGGGCAGGGCGAGCGCTCCGGCCGCCCCTCGGGGAGGGGAAGGGCGGGCCGGGAGCGGGGCCGTCCCCCCGCACCGCCGGAAGCTCCCGCCAGGAGCTGCTGGGCTCAGCCCAAGGTGCCGCTTTCCTTCTCCGCTTTCCTGCTCCGTTTTCCTTCCCCGTTTTCCTTCCCTCTCCTTGTGACACCGAGCTCTCGGTGCCGCTGCAGAGGAAGGTGCGATCATTCCCAAGGTCAGCGCCTTCCGCAGCCTGCGGGAGCAGGGGGGGCACAGCGCTCCCCAAAATCCTGAGGAGCATCCCTGGGCCGCCGGGTGTGGATCCGGGGGGATCCCGGCAGCTGGATCCTGCTGGGGTGAGGCACCAGCATCCCGAGCCCTGGCCTGTGCCGCCGACTGCTAAAGCCGTTCCTGTTGTTGTCACCCATCTATTTTTAGCTGTTCCCATGAAAACAGAGTCTGGACCAAGCCAGAGCGTGGCCCTGAGCAAGTGATGAGCTGTGCTTTGCTCAGATGCGGTTTTCAGGCAGGGCTTGCACGTGGTAATTTCATTTTGCACGCAGCAGAGGAACCGAGGGATGCTCCAAAGGAAATGGGCGCTATTAAAGTCTCCTAAGTGGATTTTTTTGTAATTTAAGGAAAACTAAAGGTGAAAGGAAGGCCCAGCAAACAGCCGTGAGCATGCCTTTGATCTCTTGCAGAAAGGAAAGCTCTCTGCTCGAGAAATAGCTCAGCTTTGCTCCTAAAGCAATAGGAGCAAGGCCAGGCTGGGCAGGGCTGGGAGCCCTGGGATGGGGGAAGGTGTCCCTGCCATGGCAAGGGCTGGGACTGGATGAACTCTGAGTTCCCTCCCAACCCAAATAATTCTGGGATCCTCTCATTCCAACCACTTATGTAGCAACACCCAAGCCTTGAAATATCTCTGGCACCTGGCTGAAATTTCCTGCCGAGCACTCCGGGGCAGCAGACATCTGCTCCAGCCATACCTTGTCATGTGCTATTGTTTATGTAACCCCTGAGATTTCGTGGCACGGAGCAGGCAAGGTACATCTGTGACCCAGAATTTCCCCAGGAAAAAAAAGAAAAAAAAAATCAGATTTACAGGCAGCAAACCAAAAATGAACTGAGCTGACATGAGCAGCTCCCTGTCAGCAGCAGGAACAGCTTGAGCTCAAGGTTGGGGTTGTGTTTTCTATCCCTTCCATACTTTGGTGGAGCAATTCATGGATTGCAACACTGGCCAGCAGGGATGGGCCCCTCCCTCTTGCCACCAACAAGCAGCAAGTTAATAAAATTAAAACTGAACACATTTTCTGAGCCATTTTGTGTATTCTGAGCTACCTGGGCTGGTGGGAGGTGTCCCTGCCCCTGGCAGAGAGTTGGAAGAAGATGGTTTTGAAGGTGCTTTCCAACCTGAGCCATTCCAGGATTCCATGGTCTTTGCTAGGGATCACACCTGTCTCTCCTAGGCAGTCCAGGATAAAACAATTCCTGTGCTCTGGGATAAAAATGGGGAATTGTGGGAGGTGAATTTCGTTTGTTTTCCTTGCTCAGGTAAAGCCCAAACACATCAGAACAGGAGGAGGAGGCTCTGTGACATTTCCAGGAGTGCTCAAACCCTTCTGCTCTGGAGGGGCTGAGCTGAGGAACCTAAAACCCATCACTGTGGTGTCCACCCTGCATCCATCAATCAGCTCCAGAGGCTCAGTTTGGAGCAAATCCCAAATCCTCAACCCAGCAGCCACTCCCTCACTGCTGGCCAGCCAAGGCCTGTCTGCCTCAGCTTGTTTCTTTTTTTTGTGGGGAAAAAAAATACAATTGCTCCTCCTTGTTGAATCTGTAATTAATTCCTTTCCTTGTCTGAGCTTTTGGGGGGATCACAGAGGAATCACCACCCCAGGCTGGAGCTCCAGCCTGGAAAAGGGGGGTTCTGTAAAGCACAAAGGGACAGAGCAGCCACTCCAGGGGATCACAACCTCAGAGTTGTGATCCACAACTCCAGGAAACAACCCCAGAGTCCCAGCCTTGCTTGTACAAACACCAGGAGATGGGATTAGGGAATCCTGTGGGGTTCAGGTGAAGCTGCACCCATCCAGTGGGAAGTTTAGCTGAAAAGAACATTTAAAATAACATTCCCTTCTCCCTCCCTCCTCCCTCTAAGCTGGGCTAAAGCAGGGCCACGTGGTTTCTCTGGTTTTTGGAGAGCTACAGCAGAAAAAATGCTGTAACAACAACAAAAAAAAACCCAACCAAAACCAGATAACTTTGAAATGCAGATGACTTTCAAAAGTGAGAAGGAAGAGGGAGGGAATGAACCCCTCAGAAATATTTCTTTATTGAGCAGGGGCAGATCTGAGGTGCCCTGGCTGAGGGGTGAGGCTGGCAGGGGCCACCAGGGCTGGGGAGGTGTTAAGGACATGCTAAGGAGGATTTTGTGTTGCTCAAGCCTCAAGAGATACAAACTCTCCCCATTCCTGACCTTGGGAAAAATTGATTTGCCAACCTCTGGCTGTTTTTCTCTGTCTGGGCTGCAGCCTCTCCTGGGTAAAGTCTCTCTTTGTAGCTGTAATCAACCCCAACTGGCGTGAGGTGCAATTCCATTTTCTGCGCCTCTCCTCCCATCAGCTCAACAGCTCAGGTGAAATATTGCACCTGGAGTTCCTCAGGAGCACAATTAAATGGGAACTGTTGTTAGAATTGCTAATAGAGCTTGAAAATTAATTTAATACCTGGAGCAATACCTTTAAAACTGCCCATACCAAGCGTTTGTTCCCAAGTTTCTCCCCTGGGAATGCTGAACTCCCCCTGCACAAGGGGGAGGTGTGACCGAGCCCAGGTGTGGAGCCACCAAATCCCAGAATCCTGGAATGGTTTGGGCTTGGAGAAACCTCCAAGTTCATCTCCCAGGGCAGGGCCAGCTCCCAGCAGAGACCTGCAGGACGGGGATCCCCTTCCTGCCCTCTCTTTCCCCTTCATTCCTGGGCAGCTCCAGGAGCTGCTCTGGGAATGTGGCAGCAAATCCAGCCTGGGATGTGGGTTCAGAGCCAGCAATTCCATCTCAGAGCAGCTCCCAGACTCGTGCTGGGATAAAGGAGCGGGGTTTGGAGTCAGGGATGGATGTGTGGATCCTTCCTCTGGATGAGGGAATGCTGTGTCCCTGCCTGGAGCGAGGAGCTGCCCCGAGCGAGCGGTGCCTCCTCAGGCAGCAAAGCACATTCCCAGTGTGGGATGTGATGTTCCAGGGAAAAACTGGGGTGGTTTTTGTGGGGATCCTGCTGGAGAGAGGGGCATCAAATGATCCAAGCCCTTCTTAATCCCCTCAACATGCAGGAACTTCCAAACTGGCTCTGACTGTCTGGTTCATCTCTAAAGAAAAATCAGAGGGGTTTGGGCTGGGTTTAAACGTTAAACTCGATTTAACCTTCAGCTGAGGAATCCTTGAGCCCTTGCTGCAGTGGAAGGCAGCCCAGTTCCCAGGGCCTGGCTGGCAGCTGGAGTGTTCCCTCTGAGATGGACACTTAGGATGACGAAGGATGTGACAAATATTCGACTCTCAATATGTTTTTTTCCCCCATCCTTTCCTCCCTGTGAGAGCACACCCATTAACCACACTGCTGGCTCAGCACATCTTTTATTTCTTGCCTTTCAGTCTTGTTAAAAAGCTGTCAGGGATGATCCACGATTTACTCATCCCAGCCCAGGACTCGGTTTTGGAGTATTCAAGGGTTTGCCTGGCTCCTCAGCAAGGCTGAGCTGCAGAGCCGCCTGCCAAGGGCTGCTGGAGCTGCTAAAAATGTCCATGGTTCACAAAGAAAGAGGAGAAAGGGATGGGAAGTGGATCTATAAGAGGCCATTAAATAGGAAATGCTGGCTCAGGAAGTCCCCAGCCTGCAAAATGTTGGAAAAATCAGAGGCTGCACAGCCATTCACCATCAGGTATTTTGGTGAAAATCAGATATTTTGTGGCCTGACTGCTGTTTATTCATCATTTCCCATTCACTGTAAGTGGTTAAATCCTGAGGAAAATCTGGGCATTGGGTGTTGTCTGCACTGGAAAATGGCTGGTGGGGAAAACAGGGAGGAAAAATTATACAACCAAGTGTCATCGTGGGCTTGCATCAGCTGCAGCTGCTGAGCTCAGGGTCAGGTCCAGCAGCAGAGAAATCCATGGAAATGGGCAGGTTGTGACCCTCAGGTAGCTCTGAACAAGGACCCCTCAGGAAAATCAGATTTTCCATTAAAACAGAGGGAAATTGTGCCACCCACTGCCATCCCCTCACTCCAGGATGGATGGGGTGAGGGGGAATGATGTGTTCCTGGATATCCTGGGTGGATTTTTAGGGCAGGGAGATACAGAAGGGTCTGGTAGCTCAGGAAAGTTGGCCAGAAACAACACAACCCCGTTAATGTGGTTCTACCTTCTGCCAGAATTTAGGTTTTTACCTAAAATTTACAGGAAAAACGATATTATTAAAGCTTTGTTACTCTGGCTGATATAAAATACTTTAAAATTGTGTTTTCCTCAGCTTATGGTGATTTATGGGTCCTGCATCAGCCCTGCCTGAGGCAGTTTGGGTTCAGCTTTAGAAACAATCAACGTTTCCAGAGGGTTCCTCCAACAGATTCCACAGACTGTCCCAGATCCCAGTTTTAATCCAAGTGCTGCTCTGAGCTTTGGGATATTGCTCAAGGGACAGACACCCAGCTTGGTGTGGGAGTGGATTTTGACTGGCACAGGGTGCCCAGAGCAGCTGGGGCTGCCCCTGGATCCCCGGAGGTGCCCAAGGCAGGGCTGGAGCAGCCTGGGGTAGAGGAAGGGTCACTTCCCATGGCAGGGCTGGCACTGGATGGGCTTTAGGCCCTTCCAACCCAAACCATTCCAGAATTCCATGGCTTTGGATGAAAATCCAGCAGTGCAGGAGCCAGCAGCTTGGGGACATCCCTGGGGACATCCTTGGGGACATCTTTGAGGATATCTTTGGGGACATCCCTGGGGACATCTTTGGGGACATCCTTGGGGACATCCCTGGGGACATCTTTGGGGACATCCTTGGGGACATCTTTGAGAACATTTTTGGGAACATTTTTGGGAACATCCCTGGGGACATCTTTGAGGACATCCCTGGGGACATCCTTGGGGACATCCTTGGGGACATCTTTGGGGACATCCCTGGGGACATCTTTGAGGACATCTTTGGGGACATCTTTGGGGACATCCTTGGGGACATCTTTGGGAATATCCTTGGGGCCATCCTTGGGGACATCCCTGGGGCCATCCCACGCCCGTGAAGCTGGGCAGGGATCAGGCTGGGATTGTCCCTCACCTTCTCCCGGTGTCATTTCCACCAGGACAGGAACCAAACCCCCCCTGCAGCTCCGTGTCCTGTGGCTTCCTCAGGGCCACCCAGCTGGGAACAGCTCCTGGGAAGCCCTCAGGACACCAATCCATGGAAAACCCTGCGGACACGGAGCCCCAGGGTGCTGCCTCAGCTCTGAAATCATTCACCTGTGCTCTGAGGGGGTTAAAAACCTTCCCAAAGCTGGCAGGGTGGGAAAGGAACTCCAGGAGGGAATGGGAGGGAGAGCCTGGTGCATCCCACCCTTCACAGAGAAACCTCTGCTGGCCTCTTCCTGCAAAGTTTTCTGTGAAAATTCTTACTTGGGAAAGGAATTCAAATGCTTTTTAGAATAATTCCTTTTTTGCTTCCAATCATGACCTGGGGAAGGGAATAAATTCAAATTTTCCTGCGTGGCAAAAATCCCATTTCAGAGGATTTGGAGCAAATCCTGCCCCTGTTCACAGTGTCCCTGTCTGCTTTTACCCTGCACCCCCAAATCCTCCATCTCTCCCTTTCCCAGCCTTAATTCAGGGATCCAAATGATACAATTCCCAACCTTATTATTTCTGGCTGCTGAAGACAAGGAGTTATTCAAGAGAAAGAAACCCATATGTTGTTTGTGTCCATCAAACAGGGCCTCATCCACTTTTGGGGCTGTAAGAGCTCATAAAATGCTGTTTCTAGGTTAGTACAAAAATATTTTAAATTGTAAAAAAATACTAAACCTCTTGTAAATAATTAACATCATAGAATTATTAGTGGGAACCATTAATTATTGATAATTTCATATAAATAATGAACTCTTATTTATGGCGTTTTAATTGGAGAGTTTCCCACGGCTGCTTTCTGCACCCCTGAAGGAACATCTATAATCCAATTTTTATGGGAATTACAGCATCTCTGCCTGCTCCATCCACAGAATTCTGGAATTTCCAGGCCGCATTCCCAAAAATCTGGGATCTTGTGGGCAGCTCTAGTGCTTTCCAGCATCTCCTGATCTCGGGAGCATCCCCACATCCCTGGAGCTCCAGCAGAGATGGGTTAATGGTTGGATCCAAAGATCTCAGAGGGCTTTTCCCACCTGGATG
Organism: Parus major; assembly: GCF_001522545.3. Classification (NCBI taxonomy): domain Eukaryota; kingdom Metazoa; phylum Chordata; class Aves; order Passeriformes; family Paridae; genus Parus; species Parus major. The sequence continues at coordinate 29,692,985 of NC_031777.1, read as the reverse complement.
ATTTTGGGATTCTGGGAGAGGAGCAGCTCCTGCTTTGAAGCCAGATGTTTGCTATGGATGAGTTGCATCCTTTGCCACATCCTTCTTGTGCTGACAATCCTAAATCCCTCACCAAGGGCAATTCCAACCGCTAAAACACAACCCCAACCACCCCAACTCCCACCCCAAACCCCTGCGGGTCCCCTCTTGCCCACCAACCTCTCCCATCCATCATCTCCCTTTCCCACTCATCTTTTCCCAGCAGAGCAGGAGGGATCGCAGCAAATCCTGCCCGAAACCTGCCCCGGGATTAGGCTGCGGCTGGGATTAGTTTGCTCAGCAATTCAACATCGGCGCTCGCTCTGCCGGCAAGAACCCGGCTCAAGGACACCCCCGGTGCCTCCTTAAGGGCTGCAGCCTCTCCAAAATGCTGCATCCCTGGGCCGGGAGCGATCCCGGGATGCGAACCAGGCGGTTTTGGCACGGCTGGCTAAATTTAGAGGCAGCGGTGTTGCCGTCACGCCGCCTGTGCCGCGGGAATCGCTCCCAGCGCTGCTTTCATGGGATTTATTTGGATTTTTTTTTCCCCTTTCCTCGGGGCTATGACTAAGAGAAATCCACGGGTGGAGGGATAGCAGAAGATGGAGGCCCTGGTCCAGCTGCGGAGCGAGAATAAAGTCGGGAGTTTGCAGACCTGAGGGTTTGCCCAAAACATTCCTCACCCTCCTCCTCCTCCTCCTCCTCTTTCTCCCTCTCCTCCTTCCTCCTCCTCCTCCTCCTCCTGTCCCTGGCAGTATCCAAAACAAAACCACGATAATGACAGGCACAAATTCAGCAGCCGGGCGGGAATTCCGGGCTGTTTTCCAGCCCTGGGGATGGATCAACACCTACCTGGAGCCGTGGGGAGCCCCGGCAGCGCCGTCCCCTCCCGGAGCAGCCGCCCGGGGCAGGGCGATATCCGCATTTACCTCCGGATTCGAGCCGGGCTTTGGCCCCAAATAGGATTTTTAAAGGGAATGCAGCCCTGCGATCGCCTCGGCATAGCAGAGAGGGGAGGGTTGAAGGTCAGCTTCCCGCTGGATTGGCAGGGAAAGGCTGGGATCAGCATTGGATGGCAGCGCCTGTGCGCTTCCATCTCCACCAATCCCCCTCCTGCAGCGGGGACGAGCCACGCTTATTCCTTAAAACCCCAAAATCCCTTTTCTTTTCACGCAGGAGCTCCCGGGCAGCCCCGAGAGCTCGAGCCGCAGTTTTGGGGTGCAAGAAGAGATCTCCGCGATCCTCTTTATCACACAGCCCGGCTTTATCCAGCTCTCCATTCCCAAGTGCACATTCCCAAATCCCGGCTCCTCTCCTCTCCTGCCCTACCGAGCGCTTTTGGGTGCATTCCCTTCCCTCATCCCTATTACATAATCCTCAAATCATGGAATTCTCTTCATCCCGGCAACACCAGCGTGCACCCCCCCAATTACTCAGCACAAACAGAGCCGTAAACAACCCCATAAAAATTCTCTCTCGCTTCTCTCCTCTTTTTCCATCAGCTCCGGGAAGCTTTTCCTTACCTTGCTGCTCTGGGCCGAGCATGCTGAGGCTGCCGGGGCTGCGGGAGCGCGCCCGGGTCCCGCCCGCCGCTCCCGGCCCGGCTGGGGCGCTGCTGCGTGCGGCTCCCGGGTTATTTTTGGGATTCCAGACACTCAGGGAAGGATGGGGATGGAGCAGACATATCACACCGCCTAAAATGTGGCCTGGAGTGGGATCTGGAGTCTGCGGAGTAAACCTTAGCAGGGTTTATTTTTTTATCTTTCGTGGGTTTTTTTTTTCTTTAATTTTTTTCTTTCCTTTTATTTTTTTTTCTTTCCCTTTATTTTTTTTTTCCTTTATTTTTTCCTTATTTTTTATTTTTCTTGGTTTTCTTGGTTTGGTTTTTTCTTTGGTTGTTTTTGTTTCTTTGGGATTTTTTTTTTGTCTTTCGTGGGTTTTTTTTCTTTCTCTTTATTTTTTTCTTTATTTTTTTATTTTCCTTGGTTTTCTTGGTTTGTTATTTTCTGTTTGTTTGTTTGCTTGTGGGGTTTTTTTTGTCTTTTTTTCTTTCCCTTTAATTTTTTCCTTATTTTTTATTTTCCTTGGTTTTCTTGGTTTAGGTTTTTTTGTTTGTTTTTGTTTCTTTGGGTTTTTTTTCCTTTTGAGGGTTTTTTTTCTTTCTCTTTATTTTTTATTTATTTTTTTCTTTACTTTTTTATTTTTCTTGGTTTTCTTGGGTTTTTTTTATGTTTGGGGTTTTTTTAGGTTTTTTTTTAGGAGTTTTTTTTATTCATTTTGGAGGTTTTTCTCTGTGTGTGTTTTGGGTTTTCTTGTTTGTTTCGTGGTTTTGCCTTTTTGGCTTTCTGGGGGTTTTTGGTGTTCTGGGGATTTTTTAAATTTATTTATTGTGGTTTTTGTGTGTGTTCTGGGTTTTTTT
>NC_031777.1:29684582-29689093 GCF_001522545.3 Parus major | reverse complement strand
TGGGATCCTGGGATCCCGACATGCTGGGACAAGGATTTGAGGGCAGGAGCAAATGGCTGCATCCAAACGGGTTTTTTACCCAGTATTTTTGATTCTATCAGCTAAAGGACCCAAAGAGCTGCGCCGTGTCCAAACCCAAAACCTGCGGCGTTTTCCACCTTCAGGCAGGGATGCTCTGACTCCTTCCCCTCTCCTCCTCCTCCTCCTCAGCTCCTACAAAGAAACTCCAGGTCAGCGCTGCCCTGCTGCCTTGGCAAGGCACGACCCACACAGACTCTGCCGGCACAGGGATCAGCAGGAGAAAATCTTTATTTACATCTTGAGAGCAGAAACACAGCTGCAGCGATTCACCGGCAGGAAACTCCGGGAAGAAAACTCCGGGAAGAAAAACTCGGCGTGACATTCCAGGGGGGAGAGGCTCCTCCCTCCACACAGTATCTCGGGTCAGTACAAAATTGCTGTGGCTTTACAAAAGGGTCGGAATTCACAGTAAAATACCGAAGGGGAGCGCGGCAGGGGCACAGAGAGGGACAGAGCCCCATCCCCGCTGGAATTTGGTCTCGGAAAATGCAACAGGTCCGGTAGAAAAACCCATCCCGAGGGCTGGAGGCATGCACAGCCACGGGATTTCTACAGCTGTTACAGGGCTCAAAGCCTGGGAAAGGCATCTGCAGGCCTGTCCTGTGCTGGGCTGCGTGGAATTCTCTCTGCAGGAGGAATTTTGCACGAGGGAAGGACAGGACACAAGGACAGGACAAGGCAAAGCAGGGATCAGCCTCTCTGCCTGGCACTCAGCTGCTTTTATAACCTAAAAAACCCCCCTTAAAATTCTCCTCCCCTCCTGGACAAAGCTGTTCCAAAGAAAGCAGCGCACAGGTTTTGGCTATTTCTGGATTTGTGTCTAAAACCAGCCCAGACCTTCATCCCAGGGTCATGGGAAAATCCCAAATCTTTCTGAAATAGGATTGCATTGCCGGCTGGAAGACTCCCAGCATGGAAAGGCCCCCTGGGACAGCAGTGACACCTGACAATCCCTTGGTTCCCACCTGGAAAATTCCCACCTGGAGCAGGGTGGGAGAGCTTTGGCCTCTCCCCCAGGCAGGGCTGAGTAGCGGGGGGATGTGGGCAGTGATCCAGCTCTGGCTCCACTGGGGAGAGCACCAGGATGAAGCAGATTTTAGGGGATCCTTGCTCAGCACGAGGATGCTCAGCTGGGAGAAATAAACCCAGGTAGGTGCTGAAGTTTCACACATGAAAAAAAAAAAAATCCCTAAAAAAAAATCCTGTCATTCCCCTTTGGCTGCTGTGGGCCACTCTCCAAGGAAAAATAAACCCAGGGACATCCAGCAGCAGAAAGGTTCCCAGGCTGCTCTGATTAATCCAAGAGGTGCCAGGCAGTGCCAGGTTCCTGTGATCCCCCCTGCCTGAAGCAGCATTCCCTGCGGATCCAGCAGCTCCATGCACAATTCCCAAAAGCTGATGCTGAAATTCAGAGCTTTTTCTGTTGGCTTTTTTTAACCTTTACAAATACACATCTTGCTTTTCTTTTTTTTGCTTTTCTTAATTTTTTTTTCCCCCTAAAATACAGAGTTTATAAAATAAGGCAACTCGAGGAGACAATGTCCCCATTGCTCGGGTACTGCATCCTACAAAAAGAGGGTGACAGCACTTCCAGTTGAGAAAAACCCTGCCCCAAGATAATCCAAGGATGCTGTAAATGGTGGGAAAACACCTGGGCATGGCCCTGGCTGCATCCCAAGGAAGGAAAAGTCTCTGGGATTTGAGGATGGGAATTATTTTGCTGGGGAACGCAGCAGGAGCAGCTGAAGGGAGCCCCTGGCCAGGGCACCTCGGGGACAAAAGGCAACACAGGAGATGGAATGAGCTGATTTCACCCCAAAACTGAAGCACACGTGGAGATAAATCTTTGGGAGAAACTCTTAGCACATTGCTATCTTGTGGTATTAAAAGCTATAAACCAGGAAAGCACAAAGGTCCTGCTCCCAGCCCAGCTCCTGCTCAGCCTCCCAGCATTCCATAAAAACCTGTACAGCAGCTTTTCCTAGCCCAGAGCTCAGCTCTCCCTGTGGGAAGAGCACAAGGGAATGTTTCACCTCCCATGTTTTGCCTCTTTTACGTGTATCAATGCTGGAAATGTGATCCTCACCTCTCTCAGCTTTGTAATTTCCCACCTTGCTCCCAAAATTCCCACTGGGCTAAGTGGTGCTTTCTGGAGCTTTATTTCTCTGAGAAATACATTAACTAGAAAATAATTTATAGGGACAAAAAAACCCCAAACACCTCAGCCTAGAGAGTCCTCGGCAGTAAACGATCCTGTGGAGTGACAGGATGGCACGTGTGGGCTCAGCCAGGGCTCGGGGGCTGGAAAGGGATGGCAAGGACACCATGGCAAAGCTGTGTAAACCTGGAATGGCCAATGCCCTGGTCAGCATCACCAATCCGGGATGCACCACAGGCAGGAGAACTCCAGAGCCCCAAAAAGGGGGGAAAAAACCCCTTTATCCAGCAGACTCAACCTTCTAAACAAAGATCTGATCCTGGCTGTAACTGGTGTCCACCAGTTCCACCCAGTTCATGATCTCTCAATCCCAGCACAGCCCTGGCACTGTGCTGGGAACCAAATCCATGATGGAATGAGATCCCAGTCCTTGGCAGGAGCTGCTCAGTGCTCCTCATCCGGGAGGATGGGCGGGATCCTGCTGGACAGCAGGGTGTACACGTAGGGCCAGATCTTGTTGGTCTCTGTGCCAGAGAAGGAGTGAAGGATCCCTCTGCTCCTGGAAAAAAGGTGGGACAAGTCAAGACCAACCCATCCCAAGGGCTTGGAGCAGCCTGGGATAGTGGAGGTGTCCCTGCCCATGGCAGGGGGTGGAATGGGATGGGCTTTAAGGTCTCTTCCAATCCAAACCGTTTTGGGATTCTGTAATTCCCCCTCTTCTCCTGCAAGGGCAGGATTTTGGTCCCCCACGTGCTTAAAATCTCCTGGGCTTCTCCTCCCTTTGAGCAGTGGATTTGCTGCCCTGCAGCAATCCATCATTCCCAAGCTGGCCAGGGAACAACAGCCCCACAGCTCCAGGGAACAACAGCCCCACAGCTCCAGGGAACAACANGGGGGGTTTTGAGTTTTTTGGGGTTTTTTTCCCCTGGAGAATGCTAAAAGCTGCTGGATGGACTCAGCAGGGATGTGATGTGTCCGAGCTTTGCCCTGGGTACCAGGCACACAAACACTCAAATGATGCTGTAAACAAATATTTGGAATCATGGAATCATTTGGGCTGGAAAAATCCTCTGAGATCATCGAACCCAGCAAGGCCACCATGCCCCATCCACAGGGATTTTAAATCCCAGCCGTGCCAGGGCTGGATAACCCTTTCCATGAAGGAATTTTCCCAAATATCCAACCTGAGCCTGGTGCAATTTGAGGCTTTTTTTGGATGTTGGGCTGAGGTCAGGCTGGAGGGTGGGGACGTGTCCCCTGTGCCCTCCCAGCTCCCTCGGGGGAGGCCAAGGCTTTGATCCCAGCTGGATTTTGGCTCGTACTCCTCTGCTTTTTCACCTCCCAGCTTTTGTTTTCAGACTCAGCTCATATTCCACTTACGCTGATATTTTTGCTCCTCGCGTTTCTTTGCCCCCGCACATCCCCGCTCCGCCTCCGGATTGTCACGACCCTAAATCGCGACATCCCCCCCGCCGGCTGGGGCTCTCTCCCACCTCCCCGGCAGCCGCTTCCCGGTTTATCCCCTTGTTCTCCCCCTCTCCCGATCATTCCTGAGGCTCTGCTCACCCCGAACAGGGAGTGCCCCGAGCTGTAATTCGGGAATGAAAGCAAAGCCAGCGAACTGACGGCACTGGGAGGAGGAACTGGAGTTGAATTCCCAATTCCAAGCACTCGTGATGGATTAGCCGGGACACAGGACACGGCCAGAACCTCCCTGTCCTGACGCTCCCCGGGATTTTTATCAGGGAGGAGATAAATTAAATCAAAACCCCTTTATGTGCAGGGGAGGTGGATTGAGATGGGCTCTAAGGACACTCCCAACCCAAAGCAGGCTGGGATGCTGGGATCCTGGGATCCCGGGATGCTGGGATCCTGAAATGTTGGGATCCTGGGATGCTGGGATGTTGGGATCCTGGGATGTTGGGATCCTGGGATCCCAGGATGCTGGGATCCTGGGATGTTAGGATGCTGCAATGCCGGGATGTTGGGGTGTTGAAATCCTGGGATCCTGGGATGTTGGGATGCTGGGATGCTGGGATATTGGGATTTTGGGATGCTGGGATGTTGGGATGCTGGGATCCTGGGATGCTGGGATCCTGGGATGTTGGGATGCTGGGATCCTGGGATGTTGGGATCCTGGGATGTTGGGATGCTGGGATGCTGGGATGTTGGGATGTTGGGATCCTGGGATCCCGACATGCTGGGACAAGGATTTGAGGGCAGGAGCAAATGGCTGCATCCAAACGGGTTTTTTACCCAGTATTTTTGATTC
>NC_031777.1:29676855-29681502 GCF_001522545.3 Parus major | reverse complement strand
CCCCACAGTTCCACAGAACAACTTCCCCACAAGGAGATCCCACAAGGAATTGCCCAGAGCAAGCCCTGGAACCCCGCTGTGCTCCCAGCAGATCCATCGGAGCCAGTGCTGGGCTCTCTCCCTTCTCCTCCCTCTTGCCAACCCCCCGTGCCTCACCCAAACCCCTCCTGGATGGATTTTTCCTGGCATGTCCCACCCTGGCTCTAGACCGAAGCACCCCTCCCACGATGAGCCCAGCAGGATGAACAGGAGCTGGCAATTTCTTTGGATCTCCCTCCTTCCTGCACGGGAGGCCCCAGCCAGGCTCAGGGCTTGGCCCCAGAAATCTGCCAGGGCTCTTTGGGATTTGGGCACGGGAAAGCAGCGCTGGAGCCTGTCCTGAGAGCCCTGCTGGGCTTTCTGCTGCTGCCCAACTCACTTGTAGAGCTCGATTACGGGCTTGGCAGCGTCCTTGTACTTCCTGAGCCGCGCCGCCACGGCCTCGGGCCTGTCTTCCTCACGCTGCACCAGGGGCTCTCCTGTCAGGTCATCCACACCCTGAGGGGACACAGAGTGACATCAGTGACACAGAGTGACCTCAGTGACACAGAGTGACCTCAGTGACACAGAGTGACCTCAGTGACACAGAGTGACCTCAGTGACACAGAGCCACATCAGTGACACAGAGTGACCTCAGTGACACAGAGCCACATCAGTGACACAGTGACATCAGTGACACAGAGTGACTTCAGTGACACAGAGTGACATCAGTGACACAGAGCCACATCAGTGACACAGAGCCACATCACCCACACAAAGCCACATCACCCACACAGAGCCACATCACCCACACAGAGCCACATCAGTGACACAGAGCTACATCACCCACACAAAGCCACATCACCGACCCCATCAGGTCCCCCCTGAGGCCGAATGCCTCGTCCTGCCCACACAAATCCCGCCGTCCTCATGAGCCCTCAGCGCAATCCCTCATGGCCCTCACCGGGATGGCGTCCCCGGGGCTTCTTCGGGATCCCAGCTCCAGCAGAGAAAGGGCTTCAAAGAGCTTCTCCCGAGTTTTCCCGCTGAGGGAGGCAGCTCCAGGGCTCTTACCTGGGTGTGGGGAGGGTTGAAGTCCATGTTGTAGACCCTGCCGCTGGCGGGGTGCACCCAGCGCGCGCTCAGGCGATCCTTCAGCGTCTCGAAGGGGATGTTGAGACTGATCACCAGATCCAGCTCGCAGATCCCATCCAGAGCCTTGGCCTGTCCCAGCGTCCGAGGGAAACCTGGGCAGGCAATGAGGGCTGGGAATGAGAGGCCGGGAAGCGGCGAGGATGGAGCAGAACTCGTCCGTCAGGCGGCTCCGGAGCCGTGGGAAAGGCAGACACCGACATACGGCTCCCAGGAAAAATAGCTCCCAAAATGTGACACCCAGAGCTCGGGCTGGGCCTGCTGTCCCTGCTCGGGGACAAGGGCAGGACGGGGATAAATGCTGGAATGACGAGGGAAAACGTGAAGGGAGCAGAGTGCTGTGCACAGAGCTGCTGGTTGGTGTGGAGGATCAAGGATACTGCAGTAAAACACTCCTTTCCTCCTCGGGAGAGCCAGAGAGCAGCTGGAGCAAAGAATTCCAGAATTCCAGGTGGTTTGGGTAGGAAGGGACTTTAAAGACCTGAAGGGAGCCCACAAGAAAGATGGAGAAGGATCTTCTACAAGGGCTGGAGGAACAGGACACAGGGAATGGCTCCCAGAGGGCAGGGCTGGATGGGATTTTGGGCAGGGATTGTTCCCTGGCAGGGTGGCGAGGGGCTGGGATAGAATTCCCAGAGCAGCTGTGGCTGCCCCTGGATCCCTGGAAGCGCCCAAGGCCAGGTGGGAGCAACCTGGGATGGTGGGAGGTGCCCCTGGTGGACCTGGATGAGCTTTAAGGTCTCATCCAATGCAAACCACTCTGGGATTCTCCAGTTCTCATTCCAGCCATGGCCAGGATCCCATCTCCCTCAGCATCTCCCATCCCTACACCTCGGGTGGCTTTTGGGCTGGGATTGAGGAGCTGCTTCACACGCACGGGAAGGAGGGGAGAAGTTTCTCCTGGCCCATCTCCAGCCCTGCTCTGCTTTATGGAACACCCAGCTCCTCTCCCTGCCCTCCCCTTGTGCCAAAGGCTCAGCTGGACACGCTCCGAGCCCTGCCTGCAGCTCGGCTCCTGCCTCTCCTCCCACCTCCAGCAAAGGCATCTCCTGCCTTTTCTCTCTCCTGGAACAAAGGGATCTTCCAAAGGGGGCTGGGATTTGCCCCTCTGGACTCACCATCGAGCAGCCAGTGCTGCTCCCGCCGCTTCTCCAGCTCCGCCATCATCACGCGCGTGATGACGTGGTCGGGCACCAGGAGACCCCTCTCGAGGTACTGCTGTGCCAGGACTCCAGCTTCTGCTTGAGACAAGAGAGAAAAACCCAAAAGCAATGGATGAAAAAGGGAGGAAAATTAAAAAATCATGACATTTCCACTTAAAAAAATATCACTCCCCCTCAAATTCTGCCCGGCCTCCTCTGTCTGGGAGGTTTTTGGCAGCGTTGCTCTGCTCGTGATGGAAAGGCCACACGGTCCTTGTGGGGCTGGAGGAATGGGAATTCCTGAGATGCCTGAGAGCAGGAACATGCTGGGCCTCAGCCAAGCCCTCAGCTGATGGAGAGAGAAGCCCTGGATGTGCTCCTTTGGTTTGGGAGATTCCCAGAATTCCCAGAATTCCCAGAATCACCAGGGCTGGAAGAGACCTCCAAGATCATCGAGTCCAACCCAGCCCTGACACCACAGCCAGACCATGGCACCCAGTGCCACATCCAGATCTTTCCATAAACACATCCAGGGATGGTGACTCCACCACCTCCCCAGGCAGAACATTCCAGTGCTTTATTATTCTATCCATGAAAATCTTTTCCCTGATATCCAACCTGTATTTCCATGGTGCAGCTCGAGGCTGTGTCCTCTCGTTCTGTCAGTGCCTGGAGAAGGAGCCCGACCCCAGCTGCCCAAAACCTCCTTTCAGGAGCTGTGGAGAGCGATGAGGTCACCCCTGAGTCTCCTTTTCTCCAGGCTGAACACCCCCAGCTCCTCACAGGGTTTGTGTTCCAATGGGAGATGGCCCCAATGCAGTCACAGGTGACTCTGGCACAGGGAAGGGCTGTCCCAAACACCTGAGCCTGTTTCCCATCCCCAGGGCTGAAAGATTTCACTGTCTCCACTCCAGATAAGCTCAGATAAGAAAATTATTCCCGAGATCACATCCTTGAGAAGGTAATTGTGGTAATTGCAAGGTCAGTGCACATTCCCAGGCTCCTGCCTGCCTCTCCCACATCCCTCAGCTTCAGCTGCTCCAGGAGAGCTGGAGAGGGACTGGGGACAAGGGATGGAGGGACAGGACACAGGGAATGGCTCCCAGTGCCAGAGGGCAGGGCTGGATGGGATCTTGGGATTGCAGGGATTGTTCCCTGGCAGGGTGGGCAGGCCCTGGGATAGAATTCCCAGAGCAGCTGGGGCTGTCCCTGGATCCCTGGCAGTGCCCAAGGCCAGGCTGGATGGGTTTGGAGCAGCCTGGGACAGTGGGAGGTGTCCCTGTGGTGGCACTGGATGGGCTTTAAGGTCCCTTCCAACCCAAACCATTCCAGGACTGATATTTGCCATGATTTTCTTTCAGCCCCTCAGAAACAGAAAGAAAACATTTGGAAAATCCCTGTGTGTGACAAGTCCTGCTCCCACCCCAGGACCCCATGGACACCTCTCCTGCTGCCTTCCCACGGCAGCTGAAATAGCATTTGTCACCAGAAATGAACAATTCCCTGCTCTATTTTTTGCACCCTCTCTGGTGAGGACAGCACATTTCAGCCCTCTCCAAGTGTGAGTCCTCTCCAAAAATAATCCCCAGGATCCTGCATTTGGAGGCAGCTCTGGCTCTCCAGGCTGCACAGAGATGTCCAAGTGGGCAGCTCCTGCACCTGGCTGGGCATGGATTCCTCAGCTGCAGGAGGAATTTTTGCAAGAGAAACAATTCTTGGGAAGAATTGGTCTGATCTAAGGGAAGAACCAGCCTGAACACATCCCCCTGTGGGAGCATGGGGATGGCTGGGGAAGGGGCAGGTGGGGCTCCCACACCAGCCACGCTCCCAGGTTTCATCCAGAACCCAAAGAATCTGCTTGGAAAAAGCGAAGATTTTTTTCCCTGCTGCCTTCTCCCGACAGCAGGTCCAGCCTCTTTTCCTTGGAGCAGAGCCAGAAGTGCAGAATGTTGGAATCCAGCATCCGACCTGCCTGGGAGCGGGGCAGAGCTGAGTCACGGGCTGAGTCACCGGGATCTCATCCCACTGCCTCCCATCCAGGCAGGAATTCCAGCTGGCCCCGCTGGGAGCGAGCAGAAAACACCTTTCCTCAATGACAGCTTCTCTGTCACTGCCCAGACACCACTGCCGGCAGCGTTCCCGCCTGGGAAAGCCAAGGACACGGGCATGGAAAAAACACCCTGCGGACTGTGCAAACAGCACGGAGCCCTGAGGGCAGAGATATTATAAAAACAGGAGTTTTGTGGTTTTATTGTGGTTTTTTCTATTTATTGACACAGTCAGAGGCTCACAGGGAATGAGCTCCCTGCAAGGGCTGGGCTGATCCAGGGAAGAG
>NC_031777.1:29671090-29676298 GCF_001522545.3 Parus major | reverse complement strand
GAGGACACATGGCCGTCCCAGGGACCAGCTGTGGCTCAGCAGGGCTGCTGGAGCCAGGCCTGGAGCTGCAAGCCAGAAATACCCCGAGCCACAGCTGGGGCTGGGAACACGGGCTGGGAACACGGCAGAGCCCCACAGCCCTGCTGCCCCGAGGCTGCAGCTTTCCCACGGCCCCAGGACAGATGGACAGCTCTCCACAGCTCTGCCATGGACAATTCCTGCTGCTCCTCTGTCCCCTCTGTGTGGGGAGCTCCTGGAGCTTCTCCTTGCTCTCTCCAAGGAGGAATGGCTGAAGATTTGCAGGAAGGACCTGCAGAGCTCTCCAAACCCCCAACCTTGGAGAGCATCATCCCAACCTCCCGAGCCCTTGGGGCTCCTTCCAGGCCCAAACTTTAAACTCTGAACTCCAAATTTAACATTTGCTGTCCCCTTGCCAGCCCCCAGCCCCATGTAAAACCTCCCTGGTGCAGCCCTCATTCCAAAGGGGAGCAGGGAGGGAGATCCTGGTCCCCAACACGAGGAGCTGGGGCTCACCCCATAGCACCAAACCCCCAGTGCTGTGCCTGGCTCACAGAGGGGGTGCAGGATTTACTCTGCACTTACTCCAGGTAGCAAAGGGGGTTTTAGTGTGCCGAGCTCAAACCCAGCCTTTCAACTCCTGCTTTAATCCCATTAATCTGATGACCGTGGGTTTAATCTGCCCTGAAACTCACAGGACTCCCAGCTCTCTGTGGCTTCCCCCACGCGACCTTGATCTGTCCCTCCTTATCACAGCAGCACAGATCCAGCCCCAAGGGATGTATCCCTGCCCCAGGGGATGTATCCCTGCCCCAGGGGATGTGTCCCTGCCCCAAATGATGTGTCCCCGCCCCAGGGGATGTGTCCCTGCCCCGAGGGATGTGTCCCTGCCCCAAGGGTTGTGTCCCAGCCCCGAGGGATGTGTCCCAGCCCCGAGGGATGTGTCCCTGCCCCAAATGATGTGTTCCTGCCCCAAGGGATGTGTCCCAGCCCCGAGGCCACCCAGCAGCCACCCAGGGCCAGGCAGGACAGGCTGGAGGAGAAGCTGTTCCCAAACACAGCTCTGGGGAGCCTCCAGCACAGCTCCAGGCTTTCTCCCTATCCAAAACCCATTCCAAGATTTTTTTTTGCTATTCTTTAGGCTACAGCAGCACAACCCAGAGCTAACGGAGAGGAGAAACCCTGGGAGTGAACAGGACACCAACACACCACCAGAGTTAAGCCACAACAGATGTCACCCCAGTTTTGGGACCTTTTTCCTGACACTGCTGCTGCCCTCAGCATCAGGATGTCATTTTAGGGAGCAGGAGCCCGGTGAGACCCCAAATGCAGCTGGATGGACAGTGGGGTCTGTCTGGAAAGCAACAGCCAGGACTGGGAGTGATGGCTGAGGCCACAACACAGCTCCCACACACAGGGACACAGCAGGAACCCTGTGGAAAAGCAGAGGACAGGCAGGCTGCATCCCTGGGCTCAGCTTTGGCCACCAACCAGGCCAGCGTGGCCAGCAAAGAGCACAATCCGTGGGAAAGGTGTGGAGAAGGGCGGTGGGGCTGGGCCGTGCACAGCCCACATCCCACAGGGAATTCTTCTTTGGTGGATGCTCACAAAGGAATTCTGTCACGAGGAGGGGACAGGAGCCACTTCTGGCTCCAGCAGAGCACCTGGGAGGGAGCAGTGGGACAGACACGAGGCCAAAGGCAGGACAAGCCATTCGGTTGTTTTCAGCAGACTCCTGCTAAGACCTGGGGATGCTGCCAGCACCAGAGACCATCACCTGGGTTCCGGGGCAAGTGCTGCCCAAGGAAACAGCTCACCACCCTCCAGCACCCCTGCCTGGCACCAAAACACAGCCTGGGAGTTTTCCAAGGTGTTACAAAGGCCTTTTCCTGCAGCAGAGCAGCCGCTTGCTGGGAGACACTAATTAGGAGACTCAGGTGGGAGCAGATGTACTTGGGGCTCGCTGGAGCACAACTTCAGCAGCAGCAGCCGTGCATTCAGCTGCTTCAGCTGCCCCAAAGTGAAGCTTTGTTCCCTGAGACTGCCACCACCAGCTCCAGCCTGGAATGCTCTCCATGCTGGGAACTCAGCAGCAGGAGCACCCCGTGGCCCCGAACCCTTCACGCCTGGCAGGAAAATCCCTGGAGCATTGACACATGAGGCCAAGATGCCTGTGAAAACACAGGATTCAGAGTTGTTTTGGGATGATGAGTCTGTAATGACCCTGTTGGTTCTGCAGAGCCCCAGCTCCCCTGAAGCACAAAGCCGGTGACGCAGCTGATAAACTTGGGAAGAGGAGAGCTACTTCCACCTCGTTTCCCCTGGAGCTGGCACACGGCAGCACAGTCATGTAACAGCTTGTCCAAAGCAAACAGCAAAAATAAAAATAAAAAAAAAAGTTAAACCAAATAACTGCAGCTCACTGAGAGCTGTTACGGAGGCTGAGTCGAAGGTGGGACCCAAATGTCACGCCAGATGAACCAAACCACGGCTGGTTTCCTTCTGAGTAATTTTCCCTTCGTTTCTCCCTGTTTTTTCCTTCTGAATGTACCCAAGACACCTTCAGCTGGCTCTTCGTGCTTCTCCAGTGTCCCCAGAGGAGCTCTGTGGCAAGAGCACGAACTGAAATGTGGAGCTGGGGACAGTCAGTGGTGGGCAGTCCCAGCGTGCTGCCCCTCTCCACTCTCCGCACCTCTGCTCGCTTTTCAGCCCAGCTTTCTGTCCTTCAGCCAAAGCCCTCATCGGCATTTTCCAAATTTTGAGCCTCCCTCTAAAGGAAATATTATTGTCCCTTTTATTTACAAAAGGAAATCTGGATATTTTTACATGAGTGACCAGCGCAGAGCTGTGTGTAACGCCCTTGTCGGACCATGCACTTCTCCAAAACTTTACCCTCCCTAATTTTCCTCCCTGTTTTTGCCACCCTTCTAGAATAGAAATCACTTCTAAATCCTCTCTTTTTGCAACGACGCCGTTTCACCGTTCCCCTGCCCGGTGAGTCAGCTTCCCCCCCCCAGCTCGCTCTTTCACACATTAATTAGCAGAGGAGAGGAGGAAGTGTTGGGAAAAGAAATATGCCGGGATTGCCCAGTCCTGCCGCTCTGGGGCTCAGCAGAGCCTCCCCTGCACCAGGAGCCCCTCGCCGGCCAAGGGCCAGGGGCACAGCGCATCGCAGCTCCCAGGGGTTTGGATTGGGATGTCGGACCCGGGACAGGCAGCGCTGCCCTGCCTGGGGGCTGCCAGCCCTAAAAACCGGGCTGTGATTGTGCGAGGTGGGCGCTGACCCAATCTCCTGCAGCTCCCCCCGCTTCTGGGAGCCGGTCAGAGCAGCGGGTGACCGGCAGCGATATTCCCGGCCGGTTTTCCCTCTGGACCAGCGCTCGTTCCCAATCCATCCGTGCTGCCGTGGGCGCAGAGCGCATCCCGGCCATCTGCCATCCCTGGCCGGGCAGCACCCGGGGCAGGATGCGGTTACTGATACAGCCCCGAGCCCCGGAGGGGTTTGAGCCCAGCTGAGGCTTTCCCACCGCCCTCTCCGGAGCCGTGATCACCCAGCGCAGCGCCCAGAAAACTATCGCGCATCCACGGCAGAGCACGGCTTCAGATCCCGCTTCTCCCGAGCGGCTCCGTGAGCTCCGGCGGGAGGGAGCAGGCGATGAATGAGCCGTGCCAAATCCACGGGAAGAAAACAACCTGTGGTGCACCCGCCGTGGAGACGGATCCCCGTCCATCCCCGTCTCCATCCCACCGCCGTCTCCATGCGCATCCCTACCCCGTGCTCATCCCCACCCCGTCCCGGCGCTGCCCCTCCGGAGATGCTCGGGCAGGGTCCCCCCGCTCCCGGTCCCGACGGGGCGGCCCCGCGGGCACTCACCGCCGCCTCCGCCGAGGCTCTCCCGCAGGAACTGCCCGCTGGAGAGGTGCTGCAGCCCGAAGCTGCGGGCGATCCTCTCGCACACCGTGCCCTTGCCCGAGCCGGGGGGACCGAGCACCACGGCCCGCAGCAGCTTGGAGGCCATGGCCGGCTGCCGGCGCCGGAGCGCTGCGGGGCAGGACACGCGTCAGCCGCCCCGGCCGCTCTCCCCCCGCACCGCCCGGACACATCAGCAGGGCGGGGGGACCCTGCGGCCGCTCCCCCCGCGCCGCCCGCCCGCCCCCTCGGGCCGCGGCACCCTGGGATTTGTAGTCCCGGAGCCGCCCGCTCATCCCCCTGCCCGACGGGGCTCCCGCTGTTCCGCACATCCCGGTTCAGCGCATCCCGGTTCGGAGCATCCCGGTTCCGCACATCCCGGTTCCGCACATCCCGGTCCCGCACATCCCGGTTCGGAGCATCCCGGTTCAGCGCTGCCCACGGAAGCGGCTCCCGGGGCACGTCCCGCACGCCCGGCACGGCCGAGCCCGCCGGGAGCCGGGGGGGACGCGCGGGGCACCGCGAGCACCGGGGCTGGCACGGCGGCTGCGGCCGGTGGGTACAACCCGCGTGTGCCCCGCCTGCCAACAGCCGGGAAACGCGGCCGTGGGCGGGCAACCTGTGGATGCACAGCTGGAAAACAGCAGCCCGGGGAGGTACAGCCCGGGTGTGCACAGCTGGAAAACAGCAGCCCGGGGAGGTACAGCCTGTGAAGGTACAGGAGGCACAGGCACACACACCCTGAGATGGTGTGCAGCCGGTGAACAGCCCGGCACCGCACAGCCCACTGTGCCCAGGGGCTGCTCAGCGCTGGTGACACGGCGGGGGGGTGTGTGTCACTCCCTGTGTGTGTGTGTCACTGTGTGTCACTGTGTGTGTGTGTCACTCTGCGTGCCACTTATGTGTGTGTCACTGTGTGTTACTGTGTGTCAGTGTGTCTGTGTCACTGTGTGTGTGTCACTGTGTGTCACTGTGTGTCACTGTGTGTGTGTGTCACTCTGCGTGCCACTTATGTGTGTGTCACTGTGTGTCACTGTGTGTCAGTGTGTCTGTGTCACTGTGTGTGTGTCACTGTGTGTGTGTGTCACTGTGTGTCACTGTATGTCACGGTGTGTCACCGTGTGTGTGACTCTGTGTGTGCCTATGTCATTGTGTGCGTGTCACTGTGCGTCACTGTGTGTCACGGTGTATGTCACTGTGTGTCACTGTGTGTGTCACTGTGTGTGTGTGTCACTGTGTGTCACTGTGTGTGTGTGTCACTGTGTGTGTGACTCTGTGTG
>NC_031777.1:29629376-29670503 GCF_001522545.3 Parus major | reverse complement strand
CGGGGGAGGGCTCTCGGTCCCGCCGCGTCCCGTCCCGTCCCGTCCCGCGGCTGCTCCACGGCTTTCCCCCGTTGCAGGTAACCTCGGGGAGCGCCCTCGGAGCGAAGTTGGGAGGCAGCGGCGGTGCCGGCCGGGCCCTGCCGGGCTCCGCCGCCCCTCAGCGCCTCCGTGCCCGCGGCCGTGTCCCCGCCCGGCGCTCCGCCGCTGCCCTACCCCCGTAACCGGCTGTTTGTTTTCTTCCCTCCTCAGGCTCGCCGGGATTGGCGTTCAAACCGCGCTGGGGAAGATGGAAATTAAAACGAGGTTTGTTCCCCTCGCACCTCCCGAGGCCGGGCAGGGTGAGCAGCTCGCAGCGCTGGAAGATCCTCGAGCCGTGCGTAGGGGTGGGGAGGGACGAGCCCTGGGGCTGTGGGCAGGGAACGTCCCCAATTCCAGTCCCAAGGAATTTTGGTTCCTATGAAACAACTGCAAAAATGTCACCGGCCCCAAAGGGGCAGGAGGTGGAACTGGAGTTTAAAAAGCCAACCAGGCCAACTTAAACGAGTTTCAAAGGTGAGAACTGGCAGCAAACACTGGAAAGTAAAGGGTTTGTTTAAAAAGTGTGTGGAAATTTGCAGGGCCTTAGCAATAACAAGAACAAAAATGTGTGCTGGACTCCAAAACTAATGAGGGTTTTGCTATAAAAAAGGTGTTTTTTTCCAGATAAATGGAGTAAAGCTACTTGAGCTTTAGTCTGGCTGAGGCAAAGCAAAAATCAGAGTGTGTGTGAGATGCAGGATAACAAACTGTATTTGTACTGGGGGAAGAGGTGGATCCTCCAGAGAAAATGGCATCAGCCCCTGGAATACGGGTGTGACTCCAACAGTTGCTGTGCCAGAGGGTGCTGGGGACGAATTGTTCTCCCTCTCCCTTTAATACCGTGATCAGTAACTCCTGGAGCACAGTAAAATCCTGATGGAGTGATCAAAGCATGCTTGAATTGCAAAGCAGTGATTCTTCTCTCATCATCTCAGCCTGGGAAATGTAGAATTCCCAATCCCACCCCAAAATCAGTCCAATTCCTCACCTGGAATATCAATGGTGGTGTGAAAACACCTCAGAGTGAGAGCCAAGGGCTCGTTGCTCATGCAGCTCCTTTCCTTTTCAAAACCCACCCTTGCACGGACAGAATCCATTAATATTTTTAGCAAGTTTTTGTTGTGCTTTCCTAGCAACAGCCAATTCCTTAATGATTAATCCCCAAACAGTGGCAAATCTGCAAATTTGGGAATGCATGCTGAAGTCACCCATGCTGCCTGACGTCAGCATTGCATAATCTGTTGACTGTCCCCTTTTTATGTAATGTATGTTTGGAGTTTGTTTTAAAATGTACAAATGTGGTTTTTTTTTTTCCCCTGCGTGCTGCTCCTCTGATATTCCATGTTTGCCTCTCCATTGCCCTCTGGAGTTGCAAACTTGTAAGGCAGCGTGTTCACGGCTGGATCCAGCCGAGTGTTTTGTGTTTCTGTCTTAAAAACAGCCCTCTGGAGCATCTCTGCACCTTCTTTTTGCCAGGTGAGTTATTTAGAGTGTTAAAAAAAACCCCAATTTTTGGAGTTTCTGCTTCCTCTTGGTGGAAACGTGGAAACTTCTTGTGCTGCTGGAGTCCATCAACATCATAAATAGATTTTATTGGAAACTTGGTAACACATTAACTCGGGCAGCCTAAAACCGTGGTGTTTTTTTTTAAACTCGTTTCAGAACTTGATGTATCTGATTTCCTCAGGCAACCTGGGGGTTGTAGGAATAATTTGGTGATGTTTTCAAGAATGCCTGGTTTTAGGGAATGAAAAAACCAAGAAAGGGGTAAAGTTGTAGAAATACACAACAAAGTGGGGGATGAAGAAGTAGTTTCGTGATCTTTTCAGCAGTGCCTGTTTTTAAAGAAGAGAAAAAAACAGGCTGATGAAAATATAGGTTGATGGAAGCTTGTAATTTAACTAATTAATGGGATTGTGTGTGTCAAATGTTTTTATGTGGATTTGATGACCTAAAAACGCCACCTCAGACACCTGGAGGCCCCTCTTTGCTTCCTGCAGCTGCAGTCCCTGTGAGCACAGCTGGCACCGGGGGCTGCTCCCCTCGGCGAGGATCAGCCGTGCTGGCTCTGGAGACACACGTGCCAAGCTCCAGAGGAGCCCAGGGAAGGTGTGGGATGGGCTGGAAAATCCCAGCTCCTGGAAAATCAAGCAGCTGGAGCCTGGCAGGCTCAGGGCACAGTGTCGTGCCCGTGGTGATGCTGCTGTCCCAGAGTGGCTCCAGCAGCTTTCCTGGCTGCCTGCCACTGTCCCCACTGCTCCCTGACACCCAATACGAGCAGCATGAGCCAAGGGCTGGCTGGATTTAAGGGGGAGGAAGGGCTGGCTCCATGTAGGAGGCTTGGTTACTCTTTCTCCATTAAATCCAGCGTGGGTGGAATTGCCCAGAAGAAGCCGCCGCTTCAAACCACTCAGAGCTGCCGCCGTGGTCATTAAGATAACGCTAATTATGTGGGTAATTTCCTGGAGTGAACCTCAGCTGCAAAGCCACTTGTGTTAAAGCTCCTGAGGCTTTCACCTGCGGGGTGAGGCAGGGTTTTGGGGACACTGAGGACGCCGAGGACTCGGCAGTGCCACGGAGGGGCCAATGACTGCCAGGCTGCCCTGGCTCAGTTATCACAGTGCTGATGCTGTCTCTTGTAAAGGTACAGTACTGTGATAACTGAAGGATGGCAGCCATCTGAGCTTCACGGCATCCTGGGGCCACCAGAGCCACCCAGCCCTGCTCCACCGCAGCCTGCTCGTTTCACCTGGAGCCCTTGGTGGAAAAATCACGTTTATTTCAATAAAATATTACACACTTTGCCTCGATACTGGCTGTTTCGTCTTGGGAGGGCTTCCAGAAACGCTGGGCTTTGGAAATGTTCCGAAATGGTTCCCAAAGCGGGGTCCTGTGCAGCCTGCTGGATATTCAATAACAAAGAGGTTCCTCGGTGGGGGATACTTGGTAACAGAAGAAATTATTCTGTAGCAATAGAGAAAATGAAGCCCCTTTAAAATACTTTTTAATAGAAGGATACCACAGTCTTGGCTGGCTACTGTAACTCAGAGGACTCTAAGTGGAAATAAGTGGTGGGAAATGGAATCTTTAAGCAGTGAGGTCCCGGTGGATCAGGGACAGTCCTTGCAGGGTTTCCTCGGGGCTTCTCTGCTCTGTGAGTGGGAGGCTGAATTTCCTGGGTCATTTTTACCCCTGGAAATGAGGTGGTTTTTCAGGGAGCTGATCTTTGTGCCGTGTGAGTTAACTCTGCAGTGCTGGGACACGACAGCAGAGGGGCCCCGCGGGCCGGCTCGTGATGGGACTGTGAAATGCCAAGATTTTTGCATAAAGTAAGCGGAGCCTTGCAGAAATGTCCTGTTTCCCAGATTCCTGCCCTTCCCCGAGGAATTGGTGGCATTCAGGATGCCGAGGCTGGTTCGGCGCTCTCCAGAGTTCACTATTTACTCTCCATCCCGACGTTCAGCCTGGTCATTGACCCAGTGGTGTTTAAAATTCTTTCTGGGCTGGACAATTCATGTCCAGCAGGGCTTTGCCCTGTGCTTCCCTGCTGCTCGCGGGAGAGGACGGGAATTAGCCCTGAGATGGTAAGAAGATGGTTTTTCATTTCCCTGATGTGCACTGGGAGTTTTTGGGGCCAGCCTGAGACACTTAAAGGGGGGAATTTGTTCCTGGTGCTGTGACAGAGGCTCGAGGCTGGCTCTGGAGAAGGGCTCTGCCTCACCAGAAGCTGCAAACAATAAAAACAGACGTCCTGCTACCAAGAACTTAAATTCTGGATTAAAATCTGAGCAGAGTCAACCCTCAGCTTCCTCTTTCCAAAGGTTACAGGCACCTCTTGATCAGGCAGGAATGTGCTTATCCCAAAAAGGAGCAGTGCTCATCTCTGCATTGCCTGTCCCTCACTGCCGTGCTCCTCCTTCCCGTGCCACACTCCCATCCCAGGATGGACGGGACAGAGGGGGAGCTGGGAGATCCTGGGCATGGGAGCACTTGAAAGCTGCCCAGAGCTCTCTTTTTACCTATTTTGGGATCCAGCAGGTGCCCGGGGAGTGTGCATCCCCTTTCCTGGGAGAAAGGCAGGTGCATCCGGCCAGGTGCTGCTGCTGCTGCCCCAGGGACAGCCCCAGGCGCTCCTGGCTCCTTCTAGAAGTGCTTTTCCTGTCCACGGGAGGCAAGATGAGTGCTGGGAGGAAGATCCAGGGTTTGTTATGGATCAGATCCGAGGAATACAACTGCTCACCTGCCAAGCCATGGCTCGGGTTAGAGGTTAATGACCAAGCCGTGCCGTTTTTAGGGATGTGCTGTGCGTGGGACGCTGCTCTGGGGCTGCTGAACAGGGCCCCAGTGACTCGTGCCTTGTTTCCTGTCACAACAAGCACAGCCTCGAGCTCTGGATGGGACAGGAGCTGGAGCACTGGCTGTGCCTCACAACAACTCCTCTCCAGTCAGCTTTACTGGGGTTTATCTCCCTCTCTAGCACAGTGGACAGGGAGTCCATCTCTTTTTCCTGTAGCTTCCTACTGATATGGAAATGGGACAGACTGGTGGGTTTGCTGTCCAAATATTGCTGCACATGAACAATGCAACCCTCAGAGTCTCTTTTGCCAGTGGAGCACATCCTCCCACCCAGGTGTTAAAGCAAGACATGAACAAGCTGCATCCAGTGTTACAGCCTCAGAAACAAAATCCATCCCCTCTCTGATAAAGCTGTCTGTGATTTCTGGGCTGGATCCCAAGGCAAGGCAGTTCCTCATTCTCAGCTGCTGTTCCAGATGGGTCTGTTCTTAGGTCTGTTCTTACCCAGTGGTTCTCAGGCTCTTGCATCAGGAAAGTCCCTTTTCCCATCTGGATCTGCCGCCGCCGCCTTCCCACCCACGTTCCGCGTGAGGAGAGGAGCAGTTCTGCTCCTGACACGTCTCCTCGGGGCTGTGAGGCTGCAGACTGCAACTGCTCTCTGCTCCTGGCTCCCAGCCTCAGCTCAGCCTTTCAAGGGTGGGGGCTGCTGCTCGGAGCAGCCTGGCCCTTCTGACAGCAGCAGGATTAAAGGCATCCATTGTCTGCAGGCCTTGAAACCAGGTGAAGATGTTGCCTTTCCCCAAAATGCCTTTTCTCCCCCCTAAATGTACCTTCTGTTACTGTTGGACTAAAACAAGAAGAATCCTTCCCAACAGAGCTTCAAGCACTCAGCCATTTCAAAGTCCAGCAGTGCCCTGTATGAGTCAGACTGCTTTAATTGCTGCTCATTCAGATCTCCAGCTTAGTGCAGACACTTGAACCTGAACTTTAACCCAGACCTTTGTGATTCAACATCTTTACAGACCGAGCTGCCTACTTGCAATGTCCTCATGCAAATATTAGATGTACCAGAAAGCAACTGGGGTTTATGTCTGATTAAGCAATCCCTCAGTGCAATGGAGATGTTGGACAATGTGGAATGAGCTCTGCTGAAGGCTGTACTGTCCTGTTTTTCCCTGGAACTGGGAAGAGCAGAGCCCAGGAGCAGTGGGTGAGCAGAGGGTGACACAATCCCTTCTCCTTTCTCCATAAGGTATTTCTGTCTGTATCTCACATTTGGGAAAGAGCTGCTTGCTGAGTTGTTGGATTATATGTAAACCCTGCATTTTGTCATTAGCCTGAGTCACCAAGGGAAGCTGTGACTTTGTTTGATGGCTGATCAGGGACAGAAGTACTCAGCAGGAGCTGAGTGTTCCAGTGTGGTGCAGTATCAAAGTTACTGCTGTAATTTCTGTATTTGGGCAGATGAGAAAGCCAAGGTTGCACAATTTGGTACATCATTTGCTCTTCATAACATTTCACAGGAGCAGGAGAGGTGCACATACTCACGTATGGATTAATATACTCTTAGACAAGCTCTTTAATTGATGTTGGGCAAACATTTTAATTTTTCTGGGAGTGATGGAGCCAGAGGAAAGACCCCTCTACTCCAAAGGGCTTTGGCTCCCAGCTGTGCTTCAGTTCCTAGGTAAAATTAGAATTCAAATCTCAAGTTCCCCTTTGAGTTCAAGAGGCCTGAGAGCTGCACTTTGGGTTTTGTCATGCACAGGGATGTGCACCTGCCACTGGAAAAAGCCTCTTTCAGTCAGAGCAGAAAATGGAGAAAAAGATGAAGCTGCTCAGGTTTTTCCTTGGATCTTCTGAAGTCAGGCACTGCAGCCTCACCCACAGCTCAGGACAGAGCAGTCCCCAGGTCTGTGCTGCACAGGGTCACCTTAAATTAAGTCAAATTTGCTCAGATTTGGTGCTGGACAGCAGTGCCAGGGGAGCCCAGAGCTGGAGCCTGTGGGGCAGGAAGGCTGGAGAGGACAAGGGGTTGTTGGTGCTCCCTCTGCCACCTCCTCTCCACAGTGAATGGCAGAGCTCTATGGACTGCCCTCCCTTTGAATTAACTCCAGGAGCAGGCAGAATACACTGAATAATTCAGGAGAGACTTGTGTTTAAACATTTGTACAACCCTCAGATTCCTCCTGCCTAAAAATAAAATTGGCAAAGAGCAAACAATTCCTGGTGGATGCTCAGTGGAGCTGTGGACCCCATCCATGGCTCTCAGCCCTGCTGCTGGGACCAGCCTGGGGCTGAGGGTGGTGGAAAGTTCAAGGCTTTGAGTTGAGGGCTGCACACAAAGCACCAGCATAGGCAGGTTTGGGCTGCTGGTGGCAAAGAGAAAGGGCTGGTCCAGGAGCAGGGGAGGTCAGTGAGCATCAGTGCTTTAACTGGTACAGGGAGAGCTGTTTTCCATGCTGGGAATCTCACCTCCTGCTTTTTTAAAATAAAGACTTCATGACTTTCTGAGAACACACTAAAAGGTGACAGTGTTTGAGCAGGAGCGATTCCTCCAGAGGGAAGTGGATGAAGAGGAGTCAATCCCTCTCCCATGGCTGTGCTGGATGAGATGGACACAAATCACAGAGAGAACATGAGAAGCTCCATGAGGATTTCCTGATCTGGTGTGTCCCACATGCAGGCAGTTCCCTCGAACCCCTGTGCTCACATTCCCAGAGTGATAAAAATGTCATGTGGTTGTTTGAGGAGCAGAATCTCTTCCCTGTGCAGAACATCCACATCTCCAGCCTCCAAAGCCTTGCTGCATCCTGGTTTGAAGGGTGTCCAGGGGACTGGAAATGAAAACTTCCAGAAGTTTATTGCTAATGAAATCTAATTTATTTTGGATGTAAACATGCCAAGCTTCTGCAGTTGTGTTTACAGCCCCATTAAAGGAAAACTCTTGGTGGTTTTATCTGAAAATTACTGGAGAAACAGGGTCTGTTTAGCTCCATCTTAGGCTGTGGACTTCTCACTTCTTCACCACTTGAACCCATCCATGTTAAAGGAAATGTCACAGCCTCTTAAAAAACTGCCTGAAATGTAAGAGGAAATGAGAAAACAGAGAGATGGGAGAAAATTCCTACCCTGCTCCTCACCTGCGCAGGTTTCATGGGCTGGAATGGTCACATCAGCTGTCTCCAGCTGATTTTGTCTTGCAGTCTGGATGTTCTCAGTAGGTTTGACACCCATGTTCAACTGGGACAGTTCTCTTAATGTGGACTGTGCCGTGTAAAGGCAGCCCAGGGTGACAGAGACCAGGCAGAACATCTCATTTCTCTGTCTCTAAGATCCCTGACACTTTCCATTTTTCCCTTCCCACGTGTTCCTGCTGATTCCATTTAAGCAGCACAGCAGCACTGAGGCACTCAGCTCATCCTTAATGGGAAAAAACCCTTCACTTTGTAGTGGATTTGGAGGCTGTTTGCCATCCTGCCTGGATTTCTGAACCCTCTGTGCCATTATGAACAAACCTTCCTGGAAACAGAACCTTAATTCCCAATCTCCCTATGACAGAGTGAAGGGGAATATGGCAAACCCCAGCTGGAAACTCTGCTTTATAACCCAGAGTGAGGAACTGCAATTTCCAAAAGCTCACATGAGGATAGCAGCAGCAGCAGAGGGAGCTTTGGAGTTTGTCCAAGCATTAAAGATTTTAGAAATGTTACGTGCTCTGTGTCACATGTGTCCCCCTGAATGGGACAGGGACAGTGCTGGGCATGACCTGAGAAATGCCCCAGCCTGTACACGAGCTCTGAGGTGTGTGGACAGAGAGGGGCATGATCAATATTGTATCATTCTGGTGACAAATGTGCCATTTCCCATCCAAAGATATTGAATTATTGCTCTGGTTGAGGTCCCTGCTCTGCTCTGTGCTCCCCACCAGCACACTCCAGTTCCGGGAAGTGCTAAACTTGTCCTTATAAAACCCAGCTTTTAAAAAAAGCACAATATATCAGCTTTTTCTGGGATATATATATATATCTCAAGGATACTTAATATATATATTAAGATAATTTAATATTTAAAATATAATTTAACATAATATTTAAAATATTTATTTTAAATATTATATCTAATAATATATAATTAAATAATAATATTTAAAATTAAAATTTGTAAATATAAATTTTATATATAATCTCTCATATATTATATATTTAAATATTAAAATATTATTAAAATATTAAAATTTAATATATTTAATATATATTCTGATATATATCTCAAAGATATTTTATATATATATTCTGGGATCATTTAATATAATTAATAAATTAAAAATAAAATTTCTAAATGGAAATTTTATATAATATATAATATAAATATATAATATAGAATGTATAATATAGAATATATAATGTATAATATATAATATATAAATATATAATATAGAATGTATAATATAGAATATAGAGTGTATAATATAGAATATAGACTATAGAATAATATATAGTATATAATATATATTATATAATATATAATATATATTGTATATTATCTATTATCTAATCTATTATATATTTATATTATATATTTATATATAATTAAATATTAAAATTTAATATCTTTAATATGTTTTTTATCTATTCTGGGATATATATCTCTCTCAAAGATATTGAATTATTGCTCTGGTTGAGGTCTCTCCTCTGCTCTGTGCTCCCCACCAGCACACTCCAGTTCCAGTAAGCGCTGAACTCACCCTTATAAAACCCAGCTGTTGCACACAGAGCTTTTTCTGGGATATATATATATATACATCTCTCCCAGAAAACCCCCATCCATCCACATCCATACATCCCCGTGGATGTGGAGTCAGTGTGAGCAGGAGCATTGTCTGGCCCCGGTGGTGTTTGGAAGGCAGCCAGGCAGAGACTGGCTACCTGTGAGCTCATCCTTCTGCAAGGGGCTGTGCTGGGAAGTGCATGAGCTCAAGAAAATGCATTTGAGCTTCTGGGCAGTATTGATTTGTCTGGATGTGTTTTATTCAGCTGCTTGAAGCACAATAAAAACGTGCTGGTGGGATGAGTCGGGGTTCAGGGGAGCCAGGAGTTGTGTCGCGCTATTGGGAACGGCGAGAAGCACGACACGGACTCTCTTGTGAGTTAAACAGGAGAGGGAGGTTTATTACCTCAGATCTTTTATAGAACAATATGTAAAAGGTAAAACTTTTATTGGTCAGTGAACTAAGACATCACCATCATTGGTCAGTGGGGTACAACACCCCCTCAACCTTCTCTTGCAAGAAAACAAGAACTGACAAACAGCACCTGCAGGGCTGTTTTCTGTCTCTGAGGATTCTTTTAATTCCTCCTTATGATTTCCCAGGCCAGACTGAGAAAGTTATGCAGCCTGCTTTTCCACAGGCACTGTGCTCCCTGCCTGTGCTCACAGTTAGCATTCATAGTGGAATGAGTCAGAGTTCAGGGTGTTAGCAGCCAGGAACACACATAATCACAAATGATTATATGAAGGTGCTTTATTGAAGAGCTCTGGGTGTCAGGGGTACACAGACACAAATCTGACCCCATTTGGTTTTGAGTTGAGTATGTTTTATACTCTATCCTTATATAACTTAAATATTCATTATTAAACTTACATTGTTCTATTGTAAGCATTGTTTTTACCCAAGCATGGGTTTCTCATGATCCCCCCCAGCCCCCTAACATTGTTCCTCATGTTCTTTGAACTATTATTATATCTAATCACATCTAACAATTGTATCATTTATCATACACTGACTACACAGGTGCAGTTTCACCTGATCTTTAACAAGCACAAGGCCTAACATTTCTCAGGGCCTACTTTTCCCAGGAATTTCCAAACCTAACTTTCTTTCTAAGTCTCCAAATTTTCTAAGATTTTAGAACCTTTTACTATCAAGGGGAGGGGGAGCCAGAAGTGAGGTTTGGAGCTGGCCACCATCACACTCTTCCCCCTTTGCAAAGAGCTCGACACAAACCCAGTTTCTGCTTCCCAGCAAAGCAACAGAAGGGATGTTTTCCAGTGGAGAAATCTGGGGGGGAAATGAAAATAAAAGTTGGTTTGGTGTAAGAACAATGAAGAACCAGAAAGATGGCAACGGGAAAAAGCAGGCGGTGAAGGCAAGCAGCGACATGAACACGCCCGCTGCAGGGCTGAGACACAGCATCTTCACACTCCCCAGCTTGGAGCAAAGTGAGTGAATTCCATCCCCCCGGCCAGGAAAGTCGGGAATTGAGCTCCTGTTCTGCCTCCCACACACGGCCCTGGCAGCTCTCTCCAGCCCTGCCCAGGAAATCCCCCTGCAGCCCAGCTCTGGCACCCTCAAAACCAGGGCTGCACAAAATCTAATCTTTTTTTTTGTTGTTGTTGGACTACCCACATGAAGTAGCTCTCCTTCCCCAAACTGAGATTAATAGCTTTAAATAAAAAGATTGAGCACCATCTTTAGAAGTAGTTAATTACTCAGAATCAATTCACACCTTCCCCGTGTCTCAAAATAAACTCTCTCACTTGCTTTTCCAAGCAGAGCCCTCTGAAATCGGTGTCACCAGCGGGGTTTCACGCATGTTCCCTGAGCACAGGAAGCTGAAGATAAATTCAGTGACAGATCAGATGTAAAGAACTCGTGCACTTGGCTGGGTATTTTATCCTTGGAGCCTTGGAGCACCCAGGCTTTGGTTGGGTGACCCCTCCTTCCTGCTCCTCCTGGCTGCTCCCCATCCTCCAGCAAGGACAGAAACAAAAATATAATTCATAAAATTATTTCCAGTTTCAACAGCACTCTGCAGTTGTTCTCAGATTGTTTTCAAATCCTACTATGGGTTAAGGAATTTTACATCTCCTTTTACTCATCTCCCAGCGCCTCTGGCTTCATTGCACCCTCCTGAATTTTGCTGATACGAGTGAGGAGAACCAGAGTTACTGCCAGGAACAAATCAATGACAAACTGGAACCACTTAGAGAGTGTTAAATCACCTTTATATAAAAGTCCTGTCAATCCCAAGCTGATGCCATCAGTGATTTAAAGCACTTTACCGTATGCCCCTCATTGTACCTTGAAATACAATGAAGAAAAAAAAATTATAAAGCTTTTAAAACATTTAAGCTGTTTAAAGTAGAGTGGAAATCAAACTGCAGAGTGGACAAGAAAGGAATCATCTGTACATCCATCCCTATCTCTTCTTTAAAAAAGGCTGCAAGAGGAAATTTGTTGGAATTTAGTTTGATTTTTAACATAAATCCCAAGACAGACAGATCTCATCTTCTGTATTTTGTCTTTTATATTTTTGGTGGAGAATATCAGTGCATCCTGGAATGAGCAAAATAAGGAAGGATGCAAGATACAAAATAATGTGTCATTTACTTAGAGGGGGAAAAAAATATTTATTTTTATTTATTTACTTTTCTGCAGCTCTTTGCAAGCCTGTTCTCTTTCTAAGCAAAAAACAAAGTCAGCCACAAATACAGATGATTAATTCCTCAGAGAAAACCACTTTAAGAGTTTTAATACAAAATTACATCCTTCCCATAGGCTGGAATGTTGTGGTAAACACAGACAATTCTGGGTATAGGTTGGAAATCTCCCCCTGTTATTAACATAGTTCTTGGAGGAATTTTTAGAAGTTGATTTGATCCCGGTTTCATGTCACAGAACAACCAGCAGTGCCAGAATCAAGGAAGAGAAGGCAGAAGCTCACGTGGCAGGCAGGGCTGGGAGACTGAACACACAATTTCAGTGAAATCCAAGTGCCAGAGCAGTTCAGCCCTTGGGGTTTTTTTTTAAAGTGAGAATTTAATTCTGGTTAAAGGACGTGGCCTTTGGGAGCCTGGGTCATTCCTGGACGTGGTCCTGGGCTCTGGATTTAGAAGGAGGAGAGGTAAAGCTGCTCTGCTCCACGAGCAGCCCCAGGCTAAGCCCCTTATGCAATCCTTGGTCACAACCTTGGCTGGGCTGGGCTGGGCAGCTCCAGGGTTTAAGGACCTTTGCAGCATCAGTTTCTGTGCCGAGAAACGAGTCCTTCCTGTAAGGCATAAAACAGATCTGGTGTTTCAGCATGAAAAGCCACCAAGAAAACTGATTTTATCCTTATCAAGGCAAAGCCATGGAAAGGGGTGGTGAGAAGAGAATTGTTGCATGCAGTTCCTGCAGGTGAAATGTGGGGAAAAGGGAACAAGAAGAGGTCAGGCCTGGGAACCATGGGACATCCAGACTTAGATGTTAGGGGAAAATCCTCCCCTGTGAGGGAGGCACTGGTGCCCAGAGAAGCTGTGGCTGTCCCTGGATCCCTGGGAGTGTCCAAGGCCAGGTTGGACAGGCTTGGAGCAGCCTGGGATAGTGGAAAGTGGCAGGGTGTGAAATTAGATGATTTTTAACGTCCCTTCCAATCCAGACCCTTCCATGATTTGCACTGTTTAACCTCTCTTCTTCCAGCCTCAGGCTCTTTTCTAATCCTGAGATTACCAAAGTGATGGAAACAGGGTGAGGCTCCAGTGCTTTCCCACAGTGCGTGGTTAATCCAGACCCAGTGGGCATGTAGCAGAGGGAAAAGGTTAACGTGGTGAAAAATAATCCAAATTACACCCTGCAGGTTCCCTGACAGCTGTGGGGAAGAGAAGACTACCTTGAGGAGAAAAATGGAATCAATGGTTATTCCTTTAGTTTATTAATTACAACAATCTCGATATGTGCATTCCCAGGCCATCATCACCTGACTCCCAGCTGCTCCCAGGTCGATTTCCTGGGAAATAAAAGGGTAAAAATTCGGGATTGCTGAGGCACAAGGCAGATGAGCTGGGGCAGAGCAGCTGCAGTGGTGTGGAAACGCTTCAGAACAGCGAGGGGCCTTTCACACCCTGTGCTGCCGCACGTGAGAAAACCACGATAAAATGATGTCGGTGTGCTTAGTCTGAGTTACATGGAGGGGAAACTTTTATCAGAATGGGGTTTTTTAATGACCTACTCATCCTTTAGGACAATTCACCCAAAAAGCAGCCGTAGATTTACTCTTCTGACAGAAGAAAATGCCAGATACGTGTGGTGTGTGGGAAGCAGGGCCCAATGATTTCATTAAACTGAATCATTTTTTCGCTCGTTTTACTTCCACTTGTGCTGTTTCCTGTGACTTTGACAAGAGTTTGAAACCGCAGTGAAGAAACCGGTTTCTTTTCTGTGCAAATGGGAGGATTGTGAGCATCTCATTTCATCGAGTTGTTTACACGGGCGTGAGAATGGAAATGAGGATGTGGGTTTGTAAATGATGATCCAAACACACCTGGCAGGAGGTTGGAGCCAGGTGGGGGTTGGCTTCTTCTGCGACCAGCAATAGGACAAGAGAACATGGTCTTAACGTGTGCCAGGACTGGTTTAGATTGGACATCAGGAGGAATTTTTCCATGGAAAGGGTGGTCAGGCCTTGGAAGGAGCAGTGCAAGGAGGTTTGGAGTGCCCATTCCTGCGGGTGTCCAGGGAAGGCCTGGATGTGGTGCTCAGTGCTCTGGGCTGGCTGACTGGGTGGCACTGGGCACTGCCTGGACTCGATGGGCTCGGAGGGCTTTTCCAAGCTCAGTGGTTCTGGGATTCCGGGATTCTCTAGCTCAAACAGCACCATGACAAGCATGTCACCTCTGTGGAGGTGACAGCCCGCAACTCCGGCACTGTCGAGCGGTGACAGAGGTGACCGCAGAACCCTGGTACGGTCGGTGTTGGAAGGGGCCGTTCCCACACACGGAACGGTTCCATCGCACCCCGCCGCCCCCCTCGGCGCCTCAGCCGGGCCCGGCCGGGCCCAGGCGCCTCCCCGGGGCGGGCCCAGCCCCGCGCATGCTCCGCTGCGGCCTCCGCCGAACCGGGACCGCCGCCCTCCGAGCGCCGCGGGCCGTGCCCGCGCTGCCCCGCTCCCGGCCCGGGCTGCCCCGAGCCCACAGCGAGCACCGAGCACCGCCCGGCCCGGGCTGCCCCGCTCCCGGCCGGCTGCACCGAGCCCACAGCGAGCACCGCCCGGCCCGGGCTGCCCCACACCGAGAACCAAGCACCGCCCGGCCTCGGGCTGCCCCGAGCACCGAGAACCAAGCACCGCCCGGCCCGCTCCGAGCGTCCCGGGCCGCCCCTCCGGGCGCCACGGCAGCGGTGAGTGGGGCCGGCCGGGGGGAGCCGGGGAGGGCGGCGCGGGCGGCGGGCGCCTCTCCAGGGGAGGCTCCGCGGGGGCGGCGTGGGGCTCTGCCGCTGCCTGAGGGCCCGGGAGAGGAACCGCCGTATTCCCCTGAGCCGAGAGGAGCCGCGGGGTCCCCTCGGTCCGAGAGGGTGGGGATAGAGCTGCCCCCAGTGCTCTGGTGCCCCTAAGGCGGGGGTGCGGGCACGGCAGGGCTGTCAGAGCCACGTTTCGGGTCGGCGGCTGGAGGAACAGCAATAAAAGAGCTCCGGTTCTGGCCGCCGGTGGGTTTGGAGGAGTTAAAACCACCCGGAGGCCGTGGGTGAGAGCGGAGCCCTGTGCGCTCTCTGTGCCGGGGAAATCCCGCTGCCTTCCGCTCCCGGCCAAGCGCCGGCCTTGGGACAGCTGATGGTGTCCGGCTGTCGGTGTGGGAGCCCGGCATTGGGACACTTTGGGACATCTTTCATCCCCCCTGCTCCTTCCCCCACGGGAGGTAGGGACAGCTGTGGGTCACCTGAGGCTGGGTATCCATCACCCCCAAGGACACGCAGGGATGCGGAGCAGGAAACCAAGATGTGCTGGCTGTACACCTCGCCCAAAACATAATTCTGCTCTGTGTGTGTGAGAGAGGAGATAATTGCTGTGTTGGATAATGGCAGGGAGTCACGACTAAATCGATCTTTAAGGTCTCTCCCAAACCACACCAATCTGATTCTATAATGGCGTTGAATTTGGATCGTTAAAATCCATGTATGAGGAGAACCAGGATGAGTGTGAAGCACATCGAGCCTGCTGCTAATAATGGAGACTGAGGGTAGAAAGACAACTCAGCAGTGGCTCAGTGTGGCAGGAGAGGATGGATCCAGCTCTGTTCAAACAGGCACTGTCCCTGTGCTCTGGAGGATGCAGAGGGATCCTCAGAAGATGTTCCGAGGGATCAACCATGAAAAATCATATTTTGAGGCATGTCTAGAATGCTAACAGCAGTGCAAGAAAACTCTGGGCTTTCTTTTTTGGGGGAGGCAGGTGGAAATAATTCAAAACTAAACTCCAATGAACCCAACTCTGCTTGAGAAAGATTCTCTGCAGATTTATTTCCGAGCAGAGTGGATGTACTTTGGTACTGCTTTATTCGGGTGCTGCAGCTTGGTGTTAAGTTCAGTTTTGCCCTTATAAGGGGACTGGGAGGCATTTCCTCCTGGCACTTGTTTTTAAAACACACAGGAAGCTGCACCTTGATCTGGGTCTGTGTTAGGTGATACCAAGACAGGTGCTTTGAAATGTGGGGCCAGCTCAGGACGTGCTGCTCTGGCTGAGCCAACAAACCCGTCAGGGTTGAGATGCTAAAAGTTTGTCATGGCAGGCAGATGTTACAAATCGTTTTGTTAGTATATTTTTAGTGATTCAGTTGTTAAATATGTTGCTTATCTAAGTGTCACAGTATCTGCAAGGCCCTCCCAAAGCCCGGTGGCTCAGCTGGGTCTCTGGCCTTTGGGGAGGGTGATGTGAAAAGCCAGGGTGGGTGGGTTTAAACTTGAACAAGAATATAAACACAAAACAGGAATAATTTTTCAGTTTGTGAACTCCTGGAAGGCCGTAGACTGCAAAGTTAGTTCAGAATTAATTGTGGCCCTTTTTTTGAGAAGTAGCTTCTGTAAATGTCAAACTGTTTCTGTAAGTTCAAGTTGGCTGTTAAATTTTAGTTAAAAAAAAAATCAGGAATATTTAATGCAAAAACTTTGAAAAGCAAAACCTGTATCAGCTGCAAAGCAAAAAGTTGAAGTGCACCTGAAGAGCCACTCAGGGGGTAAAATCAGTATTCCTTTTAAACTCACTTTTCCCTTGGTCAAACAGACTCTGCAATTTCAAATTAATTTAATTCTTTTGTCGTCCCTCTAGGGCTGGAAGTGAGGCAGGGTTCTTACAGGTGCTGTAAATTCAGGGGGTTTACACAGACATTTCTGTAGTGGTTTAGTCTGGTAAATAAAGACAGGATTCAGAGAAATCAGCTTCCCTTTTCTGTGTGGAGGGGAAAAATCTGTTTTCACAGGTATCATCCTGACAGCTTCACCTTTTTCCCACCACGTACCTCCCCCTGCTCCCTGCATTTTGGAGGTGAAACACCTTTTTCTTCAACAGAACAGACCTCGGGTTCCTTGGCACCTTCTGATGCCTGATCTGGCATGAGGAAGAGGCTCAAAATGAGGAAGGAGCTTCCAAATCCAGCACCCAGATGGATAATCCTTGTGTTGGCTGTGAAATGCAGCAGAAAGAGCTGCTCTGATTCCATAAAGAGGAAGGTGCTCACATAGTTTGGAGAGGCCAAAACCTTCACACATTAAAGCAAACCCTTAGGACTGGTTTTATCAAGGTGTGAAAAGGGTTGTTGTGAGAATTTCTGACCCAGAAAGGAGCTTGAGAAGCCAGATTGTGGAGGCAACACCGAGCTGGGGCTCGGTTCCTGCTTTGTCTGGTGTCCAACAGCAATTAAAAATGATAAAATGTTTTCTTCTGGGTCAAAACCTGTTCTTTTTCAGCCTGGCTAACAGTTTGCAATTCAGGCATTATTCCTGTAAACACACTCAGAGTTGCTCCAGATCTTTGAAGCACTTAAAATGCAATTAGGTTTCAGGTATTGGTGATGGCAAACACTTGCTAAATTGATAGAAAATGGCTTTTACAGTTCAAGCACATAATTCAGGCAGTTAATGCTGAGAGCTTGCCTGCAATAAAGATTTTCATGGGCTGATACAGCTCAGTTCTGCTGGCAGGGTGAGACAGAAATGCTTGAACTTCATTAAGAAGGAAAGTGGAGCCTTAAAAAAAAATAAAAATCAGCATTTTGGGGGTTTTGGCAGCTAAATTGCTACTTCCATCTTTTGCTGTAGTTTCTGTGCAGGACATGAAGGGACAGAGGAGGGGGATTATTCTCTCACTCGATTTCTTTAGCAGCACTTTGGGGCTCCATTCCAGGGTTTGTTTTACATAGATCCTTCCAAAAAAACTGCAACAGTGCTGAAAACTACTGGGGGAAGAATGGTGATTTTTTGGTTTTCTGATGGTTTTCTTGGGCAAAATGGCTGCAGTTTCTGTTGTCTGAAAGTGGAGAGGAGGAAGTACAATTTAGTGGTTTTAAAGTCCAGGCCTGTCGCAGACAGGTGGATTTTTAAGGAACATGCTCTGACTGTTTTCTTCATGCTGAAGGGCTTTATAAAACTTTATTTATAAAACTGCAAAGAGTTTTGCTGGTTGGAGTAATTACTGAGTTTTGTTTTTTAGTTTGTTTTTTTTTTCTTGAACTGGTTATATAAATAAAACATAAATTGCATAACTGATAGAAAAATTGAGCTACAGGAAACTGGGAGAGCAGCTTTGACATGGAAAAGTAAAGTCTGGAGCAGTTTCTCTACATATCAATAATGCCTTTTACACAGAGTGGGAGGGTTGATAACAGATATTAATATGATTAATATGACTAATAATATCATGTCTGAAGTGTTTGAGATTATGCCTTGAGACTGCTGGCACATAAAATTATTCTGTTTCACTTATTTTAGATTTCCTTTTTCCCCCCTCTTGGATGTAAAAGGTAATTTAGGAAATAAAGGAAAAGAACTGGAGATTGAGGGAAAAGCAGAGGATTTTTTCATTATCCCAAACTGTGGAGACAGGTAGTGCTGAAAGCCTGGGGGGAAAAAGAGTTTTTATATGAGGAGAAACCAACCTGCAGAGTAAGGTAGAAATAAGCAGAGAGTAGGAAAATTGTTAAATTAAAATTGTTTGGTGTTGCTGTTGGTCCTGCTTTGCAGTTTTCTGGAAATGCCAAGAAGGAGCCTCTGCAAGGGGACTTTGGGAAACTCAGCTCTTATAAATCCATTTTTCTGGTTGCTTTGCATTGTGATAGATTTTACTGCTGCTCCTTTCAAGCAGGTCTGCTGCATAAGGGAGCCTCTGCTAATAAAGGGAATTAATCCAGTGTTTAAAGCAGTATTCTCTGAATTTTGAAGCATGTGGGATTTACCAAGAGTCAAGAGTTTGGCCCCAGTTCCCAAAGGCATAATTCCCTTTGAACACAAAATCTGACAACTGCTCTTCCTCCTTCCAGGAAAAAAACCCCTAAAGGGAATTTGCACATTCCTCCCTTGTTTATAAATGGATCTGAGAGGGGCTTTGGCTTGTTAAAGCCCCAGAATATGAATACAGTTCAAATTTTCAGCAGTTTTGGACTCCAAGTGCTGTTTAGACTGCTCCTTGAGTGTTTTCTGTCTCTTCCAGCTATTCCAAGACCGAGTGGAATCTGTCTTGTTCATCAGGGAGCCCAGCTGGAGTTCAGCAGGATATTGCAATATTAAATTGTATTAGTGATCCTCTTAATAATAACCCTTCAATATGGTGCATATTCTATCAAAATGAGTTTATTGGGATCTTTAAAACCATTTTGTTTTCCTGGCTGGAAGCTGGCACAGAGCTAATGTTGGCTGATGTCATTTGGAACAGGAAAAAAATGTTGTTCAACTCAGGAAACCTGGGAAAACCCCACAACACCTTGTTTGTCAGGAAAAGGACAGATCTAAACCTTCCATGTTTTTTTTTTTAACACAGGGAAAATGGAGCAGACAGTTCTCAGTCCATGACTGGGACAGGAGGGAGGGTTTTTTAGTTGTTTTTTTATTTTTTTTTAATTTAATTAATTTTTAAATTTAATTTTAATTTATTTTTTTAATTAATTAAGGGTTTTTTTGTTTTTAATTTCTTTGTGCATGGACTCAGATTTTCAGGAATTGAATTTGGCAGAGGTGACTTTTATATTCACTGGAGAGATACATTAAACAAAAGATAAAGCCTCAAAAACCTTGGCACTTGGACAGTCTAAATAACTTCCTGGTGTTTGCCATCCATAAATACCTGGCTCTGCTCTCCTCTGGATTTTACTAAAGTATGGTAACAAATGCAAAGCAGGTTTTTTTTTTATTTGTGTGGTTTGTTCTGTTTGATTTATTATTTTTTTTAAGAAGATAAATTAGTTGTAGGGCATCAGATGTTAAAGGGAAAAAAATAATAATAAATTAATAAATAATAGATTAAATAAAATATAAATGAAAAGAAATTAAAGTACCTTAAGTGTTGCATTAGGTTCAGTCTTTTGTATTTAAATCTATTTTGCTTAGGTTGGTTTTTTTTGTCCCCAGGATATCAAACTCTCACCTCTTATCTGGTGGCTTTTACTGGATTTTACTAAAGTATGGTAACAAATACAAAGCAGGGGTTTTTTTATTTGTGTGGGTTGTTCTGTTTGTTTTGTTTTTTTTTTTTCCTTTTCATGAAGATAAATTAGTTGCAGAGCATCAAATGTTTAAAGGGAAAAAATAATAATAAATTTTAAAAAAATAAATTAAATAAAAAACAAATTAAAGCACCTTAAGTGCTGCATTAGGTTCAGTCTTTTGTATTTAAATCTATTTTGCATGGGTTGGTTTTTTTGTCCTCAGGATATCAAACCTCTTATCTCAAGCATGGAAAAAAGGGGTGGCTACTCCAAGTGCTGAGGTTTTGCATCCAAACCAGCTGGAAAATGGTATTTTTGGGTCACTTTGTGCAATGTTTTCTTGTGCACTCAGCGTTTCGTGTTTACTGAGGATGCACAAGAAATAACCTTTCACTTCCTGGACACTTCTGTATTTCACTTTTCCTCAAAGTACAGCAAAGCAGGCACTGATAATTTTGAAATTGCTGGGGTTGAGAGTTTAAAAGTTCATAAAGGAGCAGAGGTCAGGGAGCCTGAGCTGTGTTTATCACACCTTTGTGGCAGCCTGTGCTGTCACCCTGGACAGCTCTGTCACTCTGTGCTACAGGAATTACCCTCCCTTCAAAAAAAAATATTATAAATTATTAAAAAATTATAAATTGCTCTTGATTTGGATCTGCAAATGCAAATTTATATTTTTTATTTTTTTTTTTTTACCCTTTTTTCTTGTCCTCAAGCTGAAGGAAGAGGAAGATTTGACTTTGGTAATGAAGTAACAGCTGCAATTCCCAGATTTAGCACTTGCTGCCTTCCAGTGTTCCTGATGGAAAAGTCTGGGCTCTGAAATGGAGTTCTAACCTTGTCATTTTCCTATTAGAAACCTCAGGCCTTGCCTTAAATGTCTTTTATTTGACTCAGGTATTGATTTGTAGAAGTCTCTCAATAACTGCAGGCCCTGAAGACAGAAGTCAAGAGCTCATCCAGACTCTGGGCAGAGATAAGGAACCTCTGTATGATCCCTGATTTTTGGTGGGATCATCACAATTCATTGCCAAGGAAACCCCTGCTGGATCCTGAGTGGAACATGAGGTTGTTTCTTGACCATGGAAATGCAAATTGATCTTTCCCAACTGGAATTCTCCCCACTTGGAAAAGATCAGCTCGTGTTGTTCTACACCAACAATTATTTTAGGAGGAATTCACGGCCTGGAAGAACTTTTTTTGTAGTTGTGGGTTTGATTTTGATATAAGTGAAAGGCCATACAGGGATGGCTGGCTCAGAGCTGCATTTTTACCAAAGAACAGCTATCTTCTGCCAAATTGTTTTTTAAAAATATAAAAAACCTGTGGGTTTTACAGCCTTTTCAGCTTCCTGCACACGTGACTGACAGGCTCCAGATATATAACATCAGCAAACAGGCTTGGCTTTTAAATCCTGCCTGCATTAAACACCCAAAAGCTGAGGATGCTGATCAGATTTTCCAGGCTGTGAGATTAACTCCTCACCCTTTGCGTGTTTAAAGAGCCTCCAGCTTTAATCACGCCGTGTTTTTAGGGCTTTGGAGGTGAATTCAAAGAAGAAACCAAGTTTTTTCTTGGCTTGTGGTGGGTGTGAGTGGTTTCAGGAGGTTTCTCCTCAGTTCTGGAGGAATTTGGGAAGATGCTGTGTGAGGAACACCAAGTTGGGTTGAGGTGGAGCAGTGTAGCTCCATCAGGAGCAGAATTCTTCCTGGAATTCTTCTCACCACAGTGACCTGGTGCTGTCTGTGCATCATTTCCCGTTCCTATAGAACCACCCTCTCCTCTCTGCACTTGAAATATTCATTTTATGGGTTTCATTTTATGGGATTAATTTTATGTGACCAAAGCAGAACCTCTAAATCTGCGTCCTGCCTCACCTTCACCTCTCAACACCACCCCTCACTGATTTTATTTCGTGCTTTGTCTGGTGAACAAACTCCCTGGGACTTGTTCAATCCTCTGTGTCCTCGTTACTTAACTGCTTGATGAAGTTTAATTAGCAGTTCAATTGCTGCCCTTGTTTGTGTGCACGCTCTGCTGGCTCCCCTTTGGTCCCCGAGCTCTGTAAAAGCTCAGCTTTGAGCACACAAACTGAAATTATTACATAAAATAGTGAATATTCTGAATAAAATATCCAGAATATTATGAATACTATAATCTAATATGAAATATTATTACATAAAAGCTTGGATTTCTCCAAGCTTTGTGGCCAGTTCAGCCTTTGAAATGCAGCTGAGATGCAAACCGCTCTTCCTGATAATTTTTGCTGATATTGCAAAGGTTTTTGTTAAAACCACAGCTTTTCCCAGCCAAAACCAAGGAAAAGAAGATTTACTGCCTGTTTCAGCCAACATTTGGGGAGCTCTTTAATCTGCAGTAATTCAGATTTAGGCCAGGCCAGCACATGATCACTCAATGTCCCATCCCTGTGGGATAATTCCCTTTTTTTTCCCAATAAATGCTGATATCCATCAATAAAGCAGTGACACCTTCACCAGGCTCTGGAATTTTAGAATTTTTAGAATTTTAGGGGATGTTCTAATCACCAAGTTTATCCTTTAAAAGAAAATTCTTCTCTCTTCAATCTGGTTTAGCAGTTTCTAGGATCAGTGGAGATGAGCAGCTTTCCCAGGCTGTTTTAGGATATATATTTATTTATTCAAACCTGGTGTTGCTCAGTTCCAGAGACAGGGCAAGTTGGGAGTGGTTAATTAGCAGGGAAAACTGACATCATGATCTTTATCTCTTGAACAAATACACATTTATGGTCCTATAAAACTTTTCTACATGTCTGTACTCATTGGGAGGGCACAGCCTGGAACAGAAATGTTTCATTTGTTAAGCCTCAACCAAAGGCTTGAGAAGCCTTTATATAACTTTTTATATATTATATTTTTTATTTTTTAAGAAGCCTTTATATAACTTTTTATATATTATATATTTATTTTTATTTTTTAAGAAGCCTTTATATAACTTTTTATATTTTATATATTTATTTTTATTTTTTAAGAAGCCTTTATATNTATTTATTTTTATTTTTTAAGAAGCCTTTATATAACTTTTTATATTTTATATATTTATTTTTATTTTTTAAGAAGCCTTTATATAACTTTTTATAGATCTATTTTTTAAGAAGTCTTTGTGTAACTTTTTATATATTATATATATATTTGTTTTTATGACTTTATATAATCTATTATATATCTGTATCCATTTTTTAAGAAGACTTTATATAACTTTTTATATATTATATATATTTATTTTTTAAGAAGCATTTATATAACTTTTTATATATCTGTATCTGTTTTTAAAGAAGTCTTTATGTGACTTTTTATATATTATATATATATTTATTTTTAAGAAGCCTTTATATAACTTTTGATATATTATATATATTTTTTTAAGAAGACTTTATATAACTTTGGATATATTATATATCTATATCTATTTTTAAGCCTTTATATAACTTTATATATTATATATATATTTATTTAAGAAGCCTTTATATAACTTTTTATATATTATGTATCTTTATCTGTTTTTTAAGTCTTTATATAACTTTATATATCATATATTTATATTTATTTTTTAAGAAGACTTTATATAACTTTTAATATATTATATATATTTATTTTTAAGAAGCCTTTATATAACTTTTTATATTTTATATATCTCTATTTTTTAAGAAGCCTTTATGTAACTTTTCATATATTATATATATATATTTTTTTTTTTTTAAGAAGCCTTTATATAACTATTAATAGATTATATCTCTGTGTTAATAGAGCTTAATTTTTTAGGATTTAGTTTAGAATCAGACTCTTAAGGAGAGGGTTTAGGCCAAGGACTGCTCCATGAGCATCCCATAAGAAAATGGGATAAAATGGGGTCATTCCCCCATCTCAGCTCATCCAGAGATGATTTCCTGGAGTGGGACCTAAAAATACAAACTGGGGTGAGCATGAGTAATGGGGGGTGTCAGACCAATTAATTATGCAATAATTCTCTTCTTTCCTCTTTCATTTGGTAGCTGTGGTTTCATTCTGAGCCCAAGGCTCTGCCTTTAGGAAGAGAAAAATGATAATTTCATCAGGACACATCCTTAATAATTAATCCTTTTTAATAAGACAAAATACCATCTCATGCTTAAGAAAATAAACGTTTTGTCCACTCTCATTAAGAGGCTGGAACATCTTTCATGTAGCACTTTAGTAATAAATAATTTTTAATCATGTTAACACCTCA
Source organism: Parus major (assembly GCF_001522545.3). Taxonomy (NCBI): domain Eukaryota; kingdom Metazoa; phylum Chordata; class Aves; order Passeriformes; family Paridae; genus Parus; species Parus major. The sequence continues at coordinate 29,646,440 of NC_031777.1, read as the reverse complement.
GACATCCATTTTTAGCTTATAATTGGATTTATTGCCATTTTAAATGTGTGTGTTTCAGTCCTATTGATAAGTAGCAAGGAATGGCTACTTATCAATAGGAATATCTGGAATTCTTTCCTTGCCCCATCTGTTTGCTCTTGTGTTCCAGTAAACAGCAAAGAATTCACAAGATTTTAAAATAATGGCTTTGGCTTCTGTAATTCTCAATTAAACTCTCATTTTTCCCAGCTGAAATGGCAGGGTGGCTTTTCCAGAGCTTTTATCAAAGGCATTTTTCATTTGGGGAATGAGCTGGGTCCTTCCCAATCCAAACCATTCCAGGCCAAGTGATGAGAACTGGCAGAAAACAGAGTTTTAAATCAGCCTAAATGAAATCCTTTGCCCTGATTTCAGTGACTTCTGCTCACAATCCATTAACTCTGGATTTCTTGAGACAAAAATAAGAAGTGGGGATGGTGTTTCTGGGGTGTTTGACACTTAATAAATCAAAGCTTTTAATATAATTTAAATAAAAATGTACAGAGCAAGAGTTGTAAGTGTAAATTAGGTTTCATGGTGCCATGCAAATTTCTCTCTCTTGGGAATCATTCTCATCGTGGTGATTTTGTAGAGCAGGATTATTATTTATATTTTTTTTGGTTTAAATTCAGGTGAATTTGCTCATGAGGATGTTTTCTGCATGTGTTGTTCCACTAAAATGTCAGATTTTCAGCAGAGGTGAATTGTACAGTGAGCACTGAAGGGGGATAAAAATAGACTGTGCACTGATGGATTTGTTGAGTTTATTTCCCTGTAAGAACAAGGAAAATTACTCCTTTTTTCTATTTAGAAAGAAATAGAAATTGTTAGGAGAGATGCAACAGGCAGTTTTTAATTGCAAATAATCTTTTTTATAAAGATAACCACCTTTGTATGCACAAAAACCACATACATAAAAATAAATGTTGGCTTTTTTATTGCCAAAACATTTCTTATTCTTAAATATAATTTATGTGTATTTGAGAAATGAACCAACTTGATTTTGTGAGATAAATACCAAGACAGAAATGCAGCTTGGTTGGGGCCAGATTTCCAGGGCAATATTTTGATTTGAAAATCAAGTATTTGCCCTCTGTGAGAATTACTTATGGTAATTCTCAAGAAAAAATGCTTGATAAATCCAATTTAAGAATTACAGATTTTTTTTTCCCCTAAAACTGATTCCTGTGAGTTTTGTCTGAAGTCTCTGATTAACCTTTTAACACAGAGATCTGCTTCAGACACCTCATATTTATTTAATGTGTACTAAAATATTCTCTCAGGTCTTTGAATTTTAATCAGTTTTTAATAAATAAATAATTTTTTTAATAAATAAATTTGAATTTGAGTCAGTTTTCATGGGATAACAACTCTCTGGTAATTCCAGTGACAGGACAGTGGTTTTTGAACCTCCCAAAAATCCAGAGGTTTCTGTAAATTATGGAAATGCCTGATGTGGAATTGCTGGTTTTTGTAAGGGATAAACCAACAACAAGATAAAATTGGAGGTTTTGTTGTTCAGATTCCTTTGTGATAAGTTGCAATTCAATTTCTGAGTTGTTTTTAAGGCCAGAAAGAAAAGGAAGTTGTTTGTGGAGAAGAGAATTTGGAGCTGAAAGCTCCCTCGGATGGCTCAGGGCTGTGGTGCCCTCACTTTTGTGTGTGCACAGGGCACCTTCTGCTTTTATTTCTCTTTATTTTCTCCAGGATTTCATGTCCTTTACAGCAGGATTTGCTTCCCAAAGTGGGATTTGTAGGAAGTGCTGCCTGCTGCAGTTAAATATTTATTAACCAGAAGAGCTGCACTGGATCTGGAAATTTGTGCAGCTTTGGAGCTGAGCAGGAAATGTCCAGATGCTTCATAAAAGTTCTTTTTTTCCATAGATTTTGGGTTGGAAATCCAGGCTTTGGAATTGTGACTAAAGCAGCAAATTTCATGTGTGAATTGTGATTTAAAGTTCCTCAGACTTGTCTCTCACCCCTCTTTTTTTATTTCTTTCCCTCTGTCTTTCCAAATTTCCTATCTCTGGGATTCACAAATTTCCCTTGGAACCCTTCTTTTCCAGCCTTGTTCACTCTTCATTTATAGAATGATTTGTAGAATGATTTCTCATTTGTAGAAAAATAAATAAAAATCCAGAGTGGGGTGTGAAACTACACTCACAGCTCAGTTCAAATTAAAACCAAATTTTTGTAGCAAACAATGAATTCTGAATTTACCCTCCCCCCTCCAAAAAGAAAAAATAAAATAAAATAAAATTAGAATTGAGAAAATTTTGTGTCTCGTGGTCTCTGAGGCACAAAATGTGTTCTTAGTTCTGGTATCAGGTTCAGAAGGGGAAATACAAAACCCCAGCTCTAGAGCCCAGTTCCTGTTTTTGTGACTCGACGGTTTGAGCTGGGCTTTGTTGCTGCTGGGTTTTGTTAGTTTTACCCACAGGCTTTTTAATGGTTTATATGTGAATTAGTCTGGGCTTAATGTTTCTCTGTCCTCTCTTTTTTCCTGAGTGAAGGTGAAAATTGGCGATGTTGTGTTTTTTCTGAAAAAAAACCACCAAAAAACCAAAAAAATTGTAATTTTTTTTTGTGGTTGACACAACCTAATGGAGAGAAAAAATTAATAATAATTAATTTGTAGGTACCTACCAGAGTAGTGCAAATATAATACTCAACAACTTCCATAAGATATGAAGGATTTTTCCTAAAGGTTTCAGGATTTTTCCTCTTGTGTTGGGTTTTTTTTTCCCCTTGATGTCCAAAAAAAAGCCACTCAACCCCAAAATAAACTTATTTTGGCAGTGAGAGGGAAAGATGCAATAAAAACCTGACATCACTTCTGAATTATTTATGTGAGGATTAATTACATAATTAGAACATTAACTGTGTGCTTTGCTACCTCTCTGTTTTCTTCCCTTGGCTGTTTCTTGGTGATCTCTCTTAAGGCATTAATTATAATTATAATCATTATTATAATCTTATTTAAAGCATTAATTATTGGATCACTCTCACTGCAATTCTCACAAAGAGTTTGGGTTATTATATTTAATAAATAATTTTTAAGCACATAAATATCTACTAAATCTAAATAACCAGGATCACACATTACAACCTCTAGTGTCTATATATCCCTGATATCCCATTAGCTTAATTAATCTTAATGAAGCTTCTAACAGGAAGAGTTTTTTAAAAGCTTTTCTGCTCTGTTTTCATGGTAAATGTACAGTCAAAACATAAAAATTACCAACTTTGTGGAAATTCCCTGTATGTGACCACCAGTTCCTGTAAATAAAGAGGTTTTTTTTCTGATTTTTGTGGGGTTCAGAGAATGAAGGGCAGAGATGCTGAATTCAGAAAGGCTGTGATCAAAACTTTGGGATTTCTGGGGGTGGGCTTGGAGGACAACTCAGAAATTCAGTTTTTTAGGGGATAACTCAGAAATTCCATGTTTTAGAGGACAATTCAATGTTTTAGAGGATAACTCAGTAATTAAATGTTTTAGAGGACAACTCAGAAATTCAGTGTTTTAGAGGATAATTCAGTGTTTTAGAGGGTAACTCAGAAATTCAATGTTTTAAAGAGTGACCCAGTAATTAAATGTTTTAGAGGACAACTCAGTAATCCATTGTTTTAGAGGGTAACTCAGTAATTAAATGTTTTAGAGGACAACTCAGAAATTCCATGTTTTAGAGCACAATTCATTGTTTTAGAGGACAATTCAGTAATTCAGTGTTTTAGAGGATAGTTCAATGTTTTAGAGGATAACTCAGTAATTAAATGTTTTAGAGGACAACTCAGAAATTCAATGTTTTAAGAGAGTAACTCAGAAATTCCATGTTTTAGAGGAAAATTTAGTGTTTTAGAGGGTAACTCAGAAATTCAATGCTTTAGAGGATAACTCAGAAATTCAATGTTTTAGAGGACAATTCATTGTTTTAGAGGACAACTCAGTAATTCAGTGTTTTAGAGGATAACTCAGAAATTCAGTATTTTACAGGGTGACTCAGTAGCTCAGCATGGCTGTGTTTAATGGGGAGAGGGTAAGGAATTATTTTCTGGCCCGAAATGTTTGGGAGTTTCCCATTAAACTTTTGGAGAGTGATTTTAGCACGACAACCCTTCATTTGGAGCAATTTTTAATATTGAATTTCAGCAGCATAAACTCACAAATGATATTCTCCAAACAATCCTGGAGGGCTGAAAGGAGGAATAGGAAATCCTGATGAATTTTCCCTCTATCCTGGAGCTCCTGAGAGTGATGTGGAGTGGGAAAGCAGAGCAGGAGGGATTTGGGATGGGATTTGGGATGGGATTTGGGATGAGTCACCTCTGTCTGAGTCAGTGCTAAAAGCCATTGAGCAAGAGTGGCCCAGCTTGGCTATTTTTAATATTTGCTTACTCACATTTACTGTACTAAGCTCTTTACAGGAAAGGTAGTTAAGAGCCGTAGTAAGCTCTTAAAACCACTTTCCATGGCAGCAGGCTCCTTTCATTTGTCTTCAGTGCTGCTTTTTCTGAGCTGTTTAATTCTGGGTGTAATTCTTGTGCTGCAGCGTGGTTCTCACAGGATTGCCTCTGGACCTCCAGGGAGAAATTGGACTTTAAAACCTCTGGTAGTACCCAGAGCTGTTTTTTCACCTCACCAGGTGGAATTTTACCTCCAAACTTTAATAAATAATAAATCATCCCGAGGTTTTAGCCACGATGGAATAAACAAATCCCAGCTTTGCTGTTGCAATATCCACCATCCTTAGGGTGCTGTCTTTCCTCTGGAGGTCTGGAAGGTGCAGCCCTGGCTCTGTCCTCCCCTCTGAGCTGTTCTCCTCTCTCCAGCTGCTGCCAGCTGTGGCTGCAGCAGGAGGAAGCCCAGCAGGTTGCTTGGGGTGGCTTCGTGTCACCGGCTTCAGCGGTGGCTTCCTGTTTACTGCTGCTGAGGGAAGGCAGCAGAGAGCTGCAGGAGTGGATTTGCTGGCAGGGTTTGTAGCCATGAGTTGGGAATTTTGTGTTTTCCTTTTCTTTTCCAACGTTCCCTGCCCCACAACCAAATTCCTTGAGCTTGGTGTTGGCAGCGGAGCTGGGAAGGGTGAGCGGGGTGATGGCTCTGCAGGGCAGAGGTTGGGTTTGGGTGAGGATAAAGTGGAGCTGAGAGAGCTCCTGGAATCAGCAGGGCAGGAGTGAACTGGAATCAGCAGGACAGGAGACAACTCCTGGAATCAGCAGGACAGGAGATAACCCCTGGAATCAGCAGGACAGGATAGAGCTCCTGGAATCAGCCTCATGTGGATCCCAGGAGAGCACAGCCCAAAGATCTCCCCAGCAGCAGGAAAATGCTCCTGCATCCAAAGCTGCTCCTGCAAGAGGGAGGCAGAGCTGCAGCTGGGAAATTGCTGCTTTGAGTTTCTGGAGAGCTGAAATCAAATCAGAACCAAAAAATGAACTGGCTGTAAGCTTTTATGGAGCTACTCTTGGCCAAAGCAAGAAATTGAGCCACTGTCAGTTTTCATAACACACAGATAGTGCTGGCAGTGCAGACAGACTCAAAACATAGAAGTTTGCATTCCTCTCATGATTTTTGACTTTGGATTCTGAAATATAGATTATATGTTCAAAGCTGGGGTTTTTTTCAGCTTTCCTGCATGGTGTAAGACTCACAGGATGATGATTCTGGAGTTAAAAACCACCTGGAGTTACCAGGCAGCTGCTGCAGAAACGGCACAAGCAAATGTTTTCTAAAAAGCGAGTTCTAAAATTGTAAATAAACAAATAAACTCGAGATGATTCAGCCCCAGCAGAACTGAACAGAAGAGTTTATTTGGATTGTTAAGCTGGAAGAGGAGTGAGGTTTTCTAGGGCAGGGAAGTTGTTGGTGCCAGGCTGGAATCGCTGTTGGGTGGGATGTGTGCCAGCTGTGCAGCGCAGCAGAGGCTCTGTGATGGGTGTAAAGGCAGCTTTGGGCATTCTGGCACCTAAATCTCAGTGACAGGACAATTGTGTGAGCTGCAGGATAAATTTTCAAATCCATAACCCCAGCAGGGACTCCCTAAGGAAGGGAAAACAAAAAACGCTGCTCATCACTGCACTGACGTGTCCCAGCGCCGCTGAGCCACTGTTGACACAATTCTCAGATACAAACATGTAAAATTTACTCCTGTTCAGCAAGTTAGTTAAAAACAATGGGTGTATTTGTCCAAGAGATTGAATGAATGGAAGGTAAATATTTGGGTTGCTTGCCAGGGTGATCCTGGGCTCATGGCTGGCAGGAGACTCACACCAGCAAACTCTGAATTGTAGCAGCTCCTGCAGAGTTAAACTGGTTAAACTGGCCAGTGAAAATTCATTGGTGAAAAAAAAAACCAACCCCAACAACTCTGTAATGGTGTCTGGAAGCGTTGAAGTTTGTTAGGGGGTGGTGCTGGAGGGCAGGACTCGATTTACAGGTTCTCAAACACAGAATTGTCTCGGGAGATAAAACTGATACCAGACAAATAACAGGGTGTTCCTCTGGTTGAGGCAGAAAGCAGCTGTTAGATAAAACTTTAACTGCAGCTGGCTGCTCATATTCTGCAGGAGAATCCCTGGGAAACCTTGGGAAAAGGGTCCTTAGCATCCCAGAGGAGCCAGAGTTCTGCTTTTGGCCACCAAAGAGAGGCACAAGGATCCTGGGTTTTGGCAGAGCTCAAGTTGTTTACTGAGACAACTTTCTGAAGGCTTCATTTGGCTCTCACTGATTGGCTTCTTCTGTTTCAAGTGTTTTCTGCCAGTTTCCTTGTTTGATTTTTTTTTTTTTTTTGGAAGAAAAGAGTCTTCAGCTGGGAGAAATTAAAAGGGTTTTTTTTCCCAGTCATTGTTGCAGTTGGGATCGGAGAAATACAATTTAAGGGGAGATCTGAACCACATCATTTCTTTGTCTTCTTTCCAGGTGGCATTTAGGGCTCAGCTCCTCTTTTTGATGGTGGCAATATAAGAATTCAGAGCAGGCACTATGAGGATTCATTAAAGCCTGAAAATACAAAAGTAATTGCAAGGAAAACAAAGCATATCCTGGGGGAGAATTCACTCATCCAGATTTGAATCTGCAGTTTAAAGGGATGAGTTGAGATGCAGAGAGAAGATCCCTTCTCAGAGGACTTGCAAACCTCATTTTACTCCAGACAGGTTCATTAATTGTCTCACTTCCTTCCCCTGACTACTGGAGATAAATATCTTTACAGCCAGCCACGAGTACAGGTGTTCTCTGGTGATCTGTTTATAATAAAAAGAAATTGCTGTGTTTCTCCCAACAGATGGGGAATCAATAACTGTATTTCCCACTTGTATTAAAATTTATATCTCAGTAGCATTTGATTCTTCCATGGGTTCATTTTTCACCATGAAGTGCTTGAGCTGCTCACTCTGCACTCACTTTTCTAAACTGAAAACGTTGTTTTCTTTGCACACCAAACCAGTGCAGCCTAATAAATCCTCTTGGGAATTTTTAGGGTTGGAAAAGTTATATTGTCCACTTTCCATGGAGCCTGACGAGTTCTTGTGCACCTTTTTGACAAAATACAGATGGGGGCTAGAGCAGGACTTGAAATTAATAAAAGGGGAGCAGAGAGAGGGGTTTTGAAGATCAAATTTCTCTTGATGTGAGTAGTAAATCCCAAGTTAATGGTGGAATTTCATGGTTTTCAGCTCTATAATAGCAGGAATGTTTCTTGGTTAGGGGATATTTTTGTTATTTTTGGTTTGCTTTTAACAGGTGAACAAAAACAGTGAAGTTTTGTTTAGGCCTTGTTTTAAATCGTGAGCCCTTCAGAGTGAACTTTAACAATATCTTCTCACCACAAAGGAAAAAAGTTAAAAAAAAAGGCAGATCATCAAAAAAAAGTCTTACCAAAGTGCAAAACCACCACAGGAAGCACATGACTGCCAGATCCGGGGGGTTCAGGTGCTCTGCCCTTCTCACAGGAGATGTTGACCACAGTCAGAAGCTCTTTAGGGCCTTTGGAAGGGATCTGAGTGAAGCAAGTGGGTGATGTTTATTTTGAAAGCAGCTTGAGTTCAGTTTGCTCTTCTGAGGGAAAGCTGGGGCTGGTCCTTGCCCTCAGGAATTTGTGCTCCGTGGGAGGAGCTGTGATGCCCTCACAGCTTCTGGCTCAGCTCCAGAGCAGGATGGTGCTGGACTAAAGGAATTTTGTTAAAGGAATTTCATTCCTCTGTTCAAAAAGGAATTTTGCAGGTGCAAACCCTCCCCTGCTGCTTGTTCCCTCTGTGAGGCCTGGTGAGCTCCATGGGTGTGGTGGCTGATGGTGGCACTGAGATGATCTTGAAGGTCCCTTCCAAACCCAAATCCGTGTTTTTATGGAGGGGAGGAGTTGTGCACCCAGTGGAAATGAAAAAGCTCAGGAAGAACATCTGGAGCTGCTCTCAGGAGCAGGAGCAGGAGGGAAGTGAGGTTTGGTGAGCCAGCAGGAGGGACCTTCACAGCAGCTCCGTGGCCACCCAGCCCCGGCCCCTTTGTGTGTTTTAAACATTCAGAAAACAAAACCTTGGAGGAGTTCACCTGCTCAGGGGGTTGGGAGGAGCTGCTCCCTTAGGGTGGGATGTGGGAGAGCTGCCCTGACGTCCTGGTGAAGTCAGCAGCTCGTTTCATTTCTCATTTACAGAAGGGACACACTGAGAATGTTTCTCACCAGTCTTGGCTTTGCTAGAGCTCAGCTGCTCGCTTGTTTTGGTTTGCTTCTTAGCAAAGGTGTAAGGTCACAATTCCAGGTGCTGGCAAATCAATCCATGCCTGCTTTTTCCTTAAAAACTGGTGAAAGGTGGGATTCCCTTGATGAGGAGCACCAGGGGGTCGTGGAGGAGGTTGTTGGGCTTGTTTTGCAGCAGTGGGGTACAAACAGTTCCTTTGGAATTATCATCTAAGGAATTATCCAGTTATTCTTTAATAATTTAATATAAATCGTTAAATTAATTAACTAAATTACCAAATAATAATACAATTTAATAATGATTAAATTAATATAGTGGATAATATAATTAATATAACGGAATTATCTAAGGAATGGGTGCTTGCTGAGACCTGGGGATCATCCCTTGTCCACAAGCACAGCCTGTGGAGTAAACAAATTCTCTTGAATGAATGAGGTGAGGTGGGATGGACTCTGGCTTATAAAACTTGGCTTTTAGGAGAACTTGGAGCTCTCAGAGGCTGTAGATGCATCACGAGCCCCCAGAGGTTTCTTTGTGCATCATTTCAGCATGGTGGGATCTCCGAGATGTTAAAGGCTCGGGAGAACAGGATGAAATGACCTCTCTTGCTCCTGCCTGGTTAAAGAGGAGAGGAATTCTCCAGTTTCAGACCTTCACGTGGAAGGTGTGAGCCATGAAACCGCTTTCACCTCCTCCCTGGTGGCTTTTCCTGCTTGGGGAAGCTTTTCCAGCAGTGCCCTGGCCGTGTGTGCAGGGTCAGCTGTGTGGTGGCGTTGGCCTGCTCTGCTCTCCATGAGCAATGGCACGTGTTGGGGTGGGATTTCCTCCATTCCACGTTCATTTTCATCCTTCCCATGGATGGATCCATGAGTGCAGCGTGTTCTCCTCTCTTGGAGAAGGCAGGGCTGTTCCCTGGGCTCTCCCTGAGTGCTGGACTGAAGCTGTGGAGTTGTTGCTGTGCGTGATGTGTGTGACCTCTCCTCGCTCCCTGCGCCTCCTTCCCTTTCAATCCACTCCTGTGGAACCTGAACTTTTATCCAGAGCCCTGGCGAGGGTCAGTGCCCACAGGAACCGGCTCTGCACAGCCCTGAACTCTTTCTCCTGCCAGAAAGCCGAGGTGTTTGCCAGGACCAGTGATTTCCCTGGAAGTTTTTCCACGTTTGAAATGCCCCTCAGGAAACCCCTGGACTCAGCGCGGTGTCACCGGGAAGAGGCCGCGCTTCCTGGAGCTCTGCTCCTCTGCTGGGAAGGTGGGGTGGCTCTTTTCCAGAGAATTCCCATCCCATCTTCCATCCCCAAACCACCTCAGGCACGGGGATGAGAGAGGAGAACATCAAGGAAGGAAAAGGATCATTAATGCCGCGTCCCAGGCCGGAATAAAAACAAATTATCCGTGTAAATCCCTTTCAAACTGGACTGGCCCTTCAGCCCCCTCAGCATCAGTCTGAGCAATAAAGCTGTTTTTTAAAGTAGTTGTGAGGAAAAACTACTTTAAAAAAAGAAAAATGGGGAAAATGGGGTTGTTGTTGGAAGGTTTCCATGATGATTTCTTGAGGATTGAGACCTTTCCCTCCAAGGAAACTGATCCTGGTTTAGCAGAGAAGTGCTTGGGGTTGACTGTACAAGGATATAATAATTGGTTGTAAACCCTGAGAATTGTAGCATTTCAAGGTATTATACCAGAAATTGGGGATGAAAAGAGAATTAAGCACACGTTTATTTAGTTGAAGATGCCCCTGCTCATTGCAGAGGGGTTGTGACCTTTAAAGGTCACAAAAAACAGATGATGAAAAATTGATCATTAGAGCAGCCCAAAGGAAAATCAGGCTGGAACGAGCAGGAAATACAGAAAAAAAAAAGGGATTTTGTCTTTGTGTGCTCCTGAATCTGCCCCAGCCCTCACAGGCAGAACAATAAAGACAGAACAATTCACACCCAACTCTCTGAGAGAGAGTTCTTTAGAACTTGAGAAACTTCTTCCCACTTTGGTGACACGTCACAAAATTCAGAGAAATGCTGAAAGCGCCTTGGAAAGGCCCAGGGAAGGAGCAGGGTCAGTTCTCGGGGTTCAGCAGAGCACTCAGACTGCTAAAAATGGAATTATTTAATATCTGTTCATATTTACATGCTGCTGGTGGAGCTGGCTGGTTTTCAGTTCTTGAGAACTTTGCTGCACATCAAACACTTTGGGTGAAAATTTCCATTCTGTGCCCTCCTGGCCTTATTTAAAAAGATAATTTTATAACGTGGAGCAGTCAGATCACAGCATGGATTCCACAGGAAAACCCAAAGGGGAATTACTAATCCTGTGTGAATGGATCACTCTGAATAAAAGCGTAAAATAAACACAACAATGAAAAATGAAAACAAATAAAATGTATATTTGGTGAGAGAGCCCTGTGGAAAACAAATAGCACGTGCTCATATATCTAAATTTTCAGTGAGATTAGGAAATCTGAAACCAAATTGGCTGAGAGGGTGAAAAAGAGGAAGAACTTGCAAATGTTGCTTCAAAGTGAGTTTTGGGTTGATTTTATCTGGAATTTTCCTGTGTTCGTGTTTTAGGGACTTTTGCTCTTGCAATGGATCTTCCATTTTTGCATTTGGCTTCCAGGGGCCTGGTTTATGGTGAAGAGTGGTGTTGCTGGAGCAGCATCCTTCTGCTTCAAGGAAGATTTGCACAGAGTTTCAAAAAGATTTAATTTCTGCATCTGCCTTTTCTTAGTTTTTGAGGCATTTTAGAGGGCAGTTTAATAAATATTGATGTACATTTGGTTTTATTCTTAAAAATGCTGGAGCTGCTGGGTTTCAAATGTAACAAATCATAGTCAGTTTTTACCAAATATTATTCTCTCCCAAATATCCTAATAGTTTAATAGCCAAACTGATTTTGAACAACCCAACTTTACACTTCCCTCCCCCAATTCCATAATTTCATAATTAATTCTGATACCAGTTTTTGAGAGCTCTGTCTGCCTCAGCTGGCTTTTCTTGACCAGCCATGGTCAGGATTTTAAATAACCAGGAAAAGCTTTGCTTGGGGGAGTGGAATCTCAAGAAAAACCATCCTGAATTCCCAAAAATACTTTGGAGGGTGCATCACCAAGAGCTGGGAGAAACAGAAATGAAGTGAAATTAAAAATCTGCCTGAGGAAAGCAGATGCTGTCCTTGGAGCAGAGACTGGAAAATCCACAAAAAACAACTGGTGAGGCAAAGGATAAAATAAAATAAAATAAAAATAAAATAAAATAAAATAAAATAAAATAAAATAAAATAAAATAAAATAAAATAAAATAAAATAACATAATAAAAATGCCCTTCCCATCTCAGAGCTGTGGGGATTTGGCTGTGCAGGTGTGGGGAAGGATGCTCAGAGCAGGAATTTGTCCAGCTCCAAGGGAGGATTTTTTGGAAAAGGTGAATCCCTGACAATGAGAACGGCTGGGAAAGCCATTAGGAAATAATAAATCACAGTTTGGATGTTGTGGTGGTTTGGTTCATCCCCAGAAGGTTTTGTAAATGAGGCAGCACTTAAAGGTTTTGAGGATTCTGGGAATTGCTGTGACTAAAAGCAAGAGTGGGAGCTTTTAACCAAAGCAAAGCAGCTCTGTTGAAAAACAAGAAATTTGATTTATGAATCTGTAAAAGGCAGTGGTTTTACATTCCCCCTCACACTGAAAAACATCTGGACAATGTTTTTAACATTAGGCCCACACAGACATTAAAATATATCGAGCTTCAGTTCTATTTAATTTAAAAGGAGGTGGTTTTAATGAGGTTCAAGTTAATGTATTTCACCTTTTGCATTTCAACTTTATGGTGCTGTGCAGAAATAACTCCTGGTTTGTCTGCATATCCCAAAAATCACACTCTCAATTACTTCTTCCCCATATTATTGCCAAGGGAAGGTGTCTGGAAACTCAAATTTAGCATTCCAGTGGCAGGGATGGCAGGAAAATGCAATTTAATTGGGGATGTGTGCCAGGATTTTCCATGTAATCTTTTTTCTGGGATAGGATCACGTTTGCTGGGCTCTTCCCAAGCACCAGGGAAAAGTTGTGTAGCTCTGATTTTTCCCAGACTAAGCCTCAGGGTTTTAAAGCAATGTTTGATTAAGGATGTCAGATTAAGGTGAAGCAAAAATAATAAATATACACTTGGTTTAAACACGTTTTGGCAGAGATGGGGGAGGAGGGAAAAAGGAGGCTGGAAGTGGAGGAATCTTCCATCCTCAGGTGAGCAGTTTTGGTTTGGACACATTTTAAATGATAATCTGGGAGGGGAAGGAAAAACAGAGCAGGGAAAAATTGGAATAAACATCTAACAAAAAATGTGAGGAACAAATACACAGAGGAGAAAAAGCACAGAGGAAAATTCCTGAGCTATCACAGCTGAGGATTGAGAGCAATTCCAACCTGAAAATAGGGAAAAAAACAGGGAATAACCAAGGTTTTCCCAGGTTTTTTTTTCTGTTACATCTCAGGCAGTGCCCCCAAAGTGTCAGAAGGGATCAGTGCCCAAACTCTGGGTGGTTCCTGGGGCTGGAGACATTTGTTTTACAATAAAGACATTTTTTACAATAAAGGTTCCTGGCACTGCGGTGGAATTTGATCAGCCTGACCATTTAATTTCATTTAATTTCATTTAATTTCAATTCAAACTGTACCAAGCTGCTCCTGATAATGGTAATTTTTCCTTTTTCCTTCAGTCACAGTGAAGTTTCTCCTGGGGAGAGTGAAGACCCATTTCAGTTGTGTAGAGGATCCCACAGGCACATAAATGCAGGTGTGTTTGCTTTGGGAGTTCATTTTTTGTTTGTTTTTTTAGTGGGAGGATTAATCTCATAAACTCTAAAATTGGTTTGGGCTTAGGAAAACATGGAACAAAGAACACAAATAAATAACTTTCTGCTCTTTCTATTTAAGCACTTGGTATAAAATGCAATTTTCTTTTGAGTCAATTTTCTACCCTTTCCTCCTGCAGAGACAGAGAAGTAATAATAAAAAATAAATGCCAATAAATCTTTTCAAATACATCATGACTCATAAAGCATCAGGAGTTTCAAACACAAAGGATGAGAGGGGAGAAAACAATGAGAAATATTTTGTTCTTAAGGGGTTGTAAAAATAGAAAATGACTTTTTTTTTTACTTTAAGAGGGAAACATAAAATGAGCTGTTTAAATTGCTCAGGCTCAAGTGTTGTTTTCCAGCCAATTAGGTGCTGAAGGATGTGAAAATTATTTGTGCTTTGAGAAGAAAAACTTTTCAGAATAGTTGTGGAGCCAGCAGAAGAGAAGGGAATGAATCCCAGAACCAGAAAAATCACTGACATTTCTTTTTTCCCCCTTTTTCACCTCGTTGGTTTGGAATAAATCCCCAGCTGAGGGTTTTGGAGAGTTGTGGTGCCTGGTCCCTGGCAGGCAGCCCTGATGGATAATCCCTGATTTTTTTTGATGGATAATTCCTGATAATAATAATAATAATAATTCCCCTTTGCTCTTTTCCCTCCTCTCCCAGTATCTCAACGTAAAAGAAGATTGCAAAGCCATGGCTTTCTGTGCAAAAATGAGGAGCACAAAGAAAAATGAACTCAACCTGGAAGCTCAACACCAGGGGCTGGAAATCCTCTTCTACCTGCAGGACAAAGCCCCCATTTGTTACTCCAGTGGCGAGTTCACCTCGGAGGAGCTGTGCATCGAGGCTGCCCAGAGGTGTTGTGAGTATTTGGATTTATTTCAGCTCTCAGGGGCCTGCCAGAGCCCAAAGGGAGGCATCCCCTGGCTGGCACTCAGGGAAGAGCCACCTTATCCCAATAAATCCCTTCAAATCTGCTTTATCTCACGTGGCAGCCCCTCCCTCTGGGCTGGGGCACAGCAAAACACCTGGAATTCCCCAGGAAAAATGGATTTCATCTCTGTTTGATCTCACAGCCCACTGGGCTTTTGTATTTCTTATATATAAAAACATTTTATATATTATTTATTATATATTTTATATATAATATATAAATTATATAATATATTACAATATATTTTATAGTCTATATATTATATAATATAAATTGTTATCTATTATTATCTATTTTATATATAATATATATAACATTTTTGTATATAGAAACCCAGTGTGTTTTTATATTTTTATATATAAAATATTTTTATTTATAAAATATTTTATATTATATAATATATAACAATATATTTTTATTTAATATATATTATATATTATATACATTACATTTTATATAATATAATATATATATAATATATTATACTCTATATATTAAATAATGTTTATTATTTATTATATATATTTTTAAATATTTTTATATATAGAAGCCCAGTGGCTTATATATTTTTATATATAAAAATATATTATATTATATATATTATATAATATATAACAATATATTTAGTATGTAATACATATTATAGAATATATATTATTATATATTTTATTATATATGTATATATATTTAATATTTTATATATAGAAGCCCAGTGGGTTTTTATATTTTATATATAAAATATTTTATATTATATATATATTACATAATTTATAATATAATATATTTTATATATAATATATATATATATATGCATTTTGAAAATATTTTTATATCTAGAAGTCCAGTGGGCTTTTTATATTTACAATTCTGAGGTTCTTTCCCCATGAAACAGCAAATGTTACCCAGGTGCTGTGGGGTGTGCAAAGGGAACTGGGCAGGAATTTTCCTGCAGCTCTCAAGGACAAACCTCACCAAATGAGAGCTGGTGTTGTTTTTGGAGAGGTTTGAGCAGAGTCAGGGGATTTAATTTTTAAATAAATTTTTAAATAAATTTTTAAATAAATTTATAAAATAAATTTATCAATAAATTTAATATTTAGTGAGGGTACCTGTTCCTGCTGGTGTGCAGGAGCTGCTCTTTTGGGGTTGTGAAATCACAGCTGCTGCAGCTGCTCCCAAAACTGCAACAGGGAATTTGAACAGATCTGTGAATTCTCTCCCAAATTTGCCCTAAACCAGGACAACAGCACAGGTGTGGGGTGGGCTCAAAGCAGGTGTCAAAGATTGATGTTAAAGATTGATATCAAAGATTGATACCCAAGATTGATACCCAAGATTGATATTAAATATTGATATCAAAGATTGATAGTCAAGATTGATATCCAAGATTGATATCCAAGATTGATACCCAAGATTGATATCAAATATTGATATCAAAGATTGATATCCAAGATTGATATCCAAGATGGATATCCAAGATTAATATCAAAGATTGATATTCAAGATTGATATCAAAGATTAGTATCAAAGATTGATATTCAAGATTGATATCAAAGATTGATATNATATCCAAGATTAATATCAAAGATTGATATTCAAGATTGATATCAAAGATTAGTATCAAAGATTGATATTCAAGATTGATATCAAAGATTGATATTCAAGATTGACATCAAAGATTTATATCCAAGATTGATACCCAAGATTGATACCCAAGATTGATATCAAAGATTGATACCCAAGATTGATATTCAAGATTGATATCAAAGATTGATGTCAAAGATTGATATCCAAGATTGATATCAAAGATTAATATCAAAGATTAATATCAAGATTGATACCCAAGACTGATGTCAAAGTCTGCTCTTTGCTAAAACCTCCTTTCAGCTCTGGGGGTTGAGTTCATTCCCAAAACAAAGCTGAGAACAAAGTTGTGGGTTTGGTGAAACTCCCATTTCTGTGACCTGGACAAAAAATGTAGGTTTTAATTCATTTCCTTGAAGCTCAGACCTTCAAGGGCAAAATCAGGATTTGAGAAAATGAAATTAAGAGCAGAAATATCTGTTCAATCCACCCCAAAGCTCTGGGTTCAGCCGAGGTGACGGCTCCACCTCTACCTTTCCTCCCCAGTATTTACTCCCAGCTAATCCCAGTATCTGTTTCCTTTGGTGATCCAATATTTGCTTTTTGCATTTTTTGGGCTGTGGGTGTGGGCTGGAGCTGGTGATTCAGTCATTTGTGTGTTTTTATGGCAGCTGTGTCCCCTCTGTGCCACAACCTCTTCGCTCTGTACGACGAGAACAAAAAGCTCTGGTATGCTCCAAACCAGGTCTTCAAGGTGGAGGAGAAATCATCCTTCAGGCTCCATTATCGCATGAGGTAAGGGGAAACACCTGCAAAAGGAGATTTATTTCTTCCTCAGCACCCTGGAGAAGGAGAAAAAACAAAACCAAAAGCAGCAGCTTGGTTTGTACAGCTTTAGAGGAGAGGTGGGTGGTGGGAGCTTCAAATTTCTACTGGTTTCTTTCAAATTCTCCTGATTTCATCTCCTGATTTCTTTCAAAT